>NC_091469.1:316313541-316581513 GCF_036971445.1 Narcine bancroftii | reverse complement strand
TCCCCCTCCCCCTCTCTCCTTCCCCCCCCCTCCCCCTCTCTCCTTCCCCCCCCCTCCCGAGGCCACCCGCGTTCTTGCCCCTTCTTCCCAACATCCCCACCCCCTTTGATTCCGGAGCCTGCCAACGATCGCAGGGCCCAGGTGGGAGCCTTTGTGCATTTACCCCAGCAGATTTCCTGCACCCGACATGCAGAATCATATTCCGGGATCAACAGAAGAGCTGCTCAGAAATTGACGGACCACGGCATCCGATTCCGAGGAATTCTACCCCTTCAACGCGCAGGCGCACAACCGCCCCCCACGTGACGGCGCGCGGGCGGCTCGCTCTGTTGGTGCTGGCGGAAGTTCCTGTGTGGAACGGCGTGAGCCCAGTGTTGGCGGTTGGGACGGAACTCGCAGTCTTTAGTCATGGCTTCTCAGTACCGGCCGCAGCCGCGGGGCAGCGCCGGCGACCAAACCTTCCTCTGGACCGTCTTTCAGAGGTACGGGGCAGCCGGAGGGAGGGGTGGGGTGGAGGGAGGGGGGGGAGGAGTGGGGGTGGAGGAGGGAGGGGGCGGGAGAGTGGGGGTGGAGGAGGGAGGGGGCGGGGAGAGTGGAGGTGGAGGAGGGAGGGGGCGGGGAGAGTGGGGGTGGAGGAGGAGGGAGGGAGGGGGTGGGGAGAGTGTAGGGTGGAGGAGGGAGGGGGTGGGGAGAGTGTAGGGTGGAGGGGGTGGGGAGAGTGTAGGGTGGAGGGGGTGGGGAGAGTGTAGGGTGGAGGGGGTGGGGAGAGTGTAGGGTGGAGGAGGGAGGGGGTGGGGAGAGTGTAGGGTGGAGGGGGTGGGGAGAGTGTAGGGTGGAGGAGGGAGGGGGTGGGGAGAGTGTAGGGTGGAGGAGGGAGGGGGTGGGGAGAGTGTAGGGTGGAGGAGGGAGGGGGTGGGGAGAGTGTAGGGTGGAGGAGGGAGGGGGTGGGGAGAGTGTAGGGTGGAGGAGGGAGGGGGTGGGGAGAGTGTAGGGTGGAGGAGGGAGGGGGTGGAGGAGGGAGGGGGTGGAGGAGGGAGGGGGTGGAGGAGGGAGGGGGTGGAGGAGGGAGGGGGTGGAGGAGGGAGGGGGTGGAGGAGGGAGGGGGTGGAGGAGGGAGGGGGTGGAGGAGGGAGGGGTGGAGGAGGGAGGGGGTGGAGGAGGGAGGGGGTGGAGGAGGGAGGGGGTGGAGGAGGGAGGGGGTGGAGGAGGGAGGGGGTGGAGGAGGGAGGGGGTGGGGAGGGGAGGGGGTGGGGAGGGGGTGGGGGTGGGGAGGGGGTGGGGAGAGGGAGGGGGTGGGGAGAGGGAGGGGGTGGGGAGAGGGAGGGGGTGGGGAGAGGGAGGGGGTGGAGGAGGAAGAGAGGATTAGGGAGAGGAGAGGAGGGATCTGGTGGAGGAGATGGAAGAGGGAGGATTGGGGACAGGGGAAGGGAGGATTGGGAAAAGGAGGTGGACGGAGAATTGGGGGCGGAGGAGAGGAAGACAGGAGGTAGAGCGGGAGGAGGAATTTGGGGGCGAGGGGAGACGGGTAGAGATAGAAGGAGATGATGGGGCAGAAGGTGAGGAGAGAGGAGGAGAAAGGAGGGGGAATGGGGTGAGAAAAGAGGATGTGGTGGCAATTGCCAAGTCTGGGGGTGAAGAGGACTTGGGTTCGCTCCACATACCTACCAACCTTTGTGGAAAACCGTGCCCCTCAGATTCCTTTTAAATCTTTCTCTTCTACATTAAATCTATGGTCTCCAGTTTTAGACACCCTTACCCTTGGAAAAAGACTATGTCTATCTTGGCTATGCCAAATAATTTTGTAGGTCTCTTTAATGATCTGCCTGTGTCTCCTACAATTGAGGGAGAAAGATTCCAGCCCCTCCTCAGTAACATAAATCTTTATTGTACCCATTCATCTTATCATCTTACCTATGGATGGATGCAATGAACCGTGCACAAAACTGTTAAGTGTGGTCTTGCCAACATTTTGTCTAGTTGTAACATGTCTAAGCTGCTGAAATAATGATCTGACTGATGAAAGGAAGCATGCCAGGCGGTGCCTTCACCCTGTTTACCTCTGTGGCCACCCTAATGGAACTGTTTTCCTGTACCCTTGGGACTCTGTACTGCACCATTCTCCAGGGCCCTACCATTCATTGTATTTGCTCTGATTTAATCAAACAATGTGTAAACCTCACACTTGTCAGAGTTAAATTCCATCTGCCATTCGTTGGCTCTCTCTCAATTCATCTGGATCCTTTTGTAATCTCACAGAACATTCACTGAACATATCTTTTGGCAATATGCAGCTGTTTTGAGGCCACCTGAATGTGCAGGAGGCACTCTTGAGGCGAGCTACGTAACCCTCCTCCGAGAGCGAATGTTAAAGGGTCAGGCTGCTGATCACAGCTGACACTGGGCAGGAGCCGGAGCTCAGAGACGCATCCTGTGCAGCTGTGTTCTTCAGGTGGCCAGCGTTGCGCTTTAAACGCTGCCACCTGAACGGCAATTTAAAGGGCCGCTTCTGCTTCTTCAGGCGCATTCTTAGCGTAGAATGTACCTGAAAAAGCCTACTAATTGTGTTACCTGCAAACTTACTATGCTAACACTTTGTATTTCCACGTTAATGTCGATGCCACTTAATGGACTCAGCACCTATCCCTGTGGTACACCATTGGTCATGACCCTCCGATATGAATAGCAATCTTCTGCAACTCTCTTATACAATCAAATTAATTCTGCATCCAGTTGCACAGCTCACCTGGATCTCATGTGATCTGACCTTCTGGAATAACCTACGATGCAGAACTTTGACAAAAGACTTAAAGTCTCCCTCCCTGCCCTCATCAATTTTTTTGGTTGTTTCTTCAAAAACTCAAATCAAACATGTAGAGCCTGAATTTCAGAATCCCCTCTCACGACTGATCTTAACCTCACTGGCATGTTGTTCTCTGGCCTGTTCTTTGTGTTGGATAGAAATGACTGAGACGTTGAAGAGCATTAGCAGACCAGGAAAGTTGATGAAGGTAAGGCAGTGGATGATCTCTACGTGGACATTAGTAAGGCCACTTCCATGGGAGGTTGGTCAAGAACATTCAGTCGCTCGATATTCAGGGTGAGGCAGAAAATTGGATTGTATGTTGGCTTTGTGCGAGATGCCAGAGAGTGGTGGTGAGTGATTGCCTTTTAATGGAGGACTATAGCTAATGGGCTGGGTTTTTTTTGTTATTTATTTCGATGATCTAAATGAAGTGGCCAATTGGATCAGCAAATTTGCAGATGACACAAAAATTTGAGGTGTAATGGGTAGTGAGGAAGGCTTTCAAAGATTGCAGCAGGATCTGGGCCAGCTGGAAAAATGGGCTGCAAAATGGAAGATTGAACTTAATATGGACAAAGGTGAGATGTTGCACTTTGGGAGGACAAACCAGGATAGGTCTTGCATGGTAACTGGAAGGGTACTGAGGAGTGTGATAGAACAGGTACAGGTCGAGTACCTGTTGACCGAAATGCTTGGGCCAGATGTTTTTCAGGTTTTGGAGTTTTTCAGATTTTAGAACAATGGAACTAAGCAGCACAGTAGCATCAGCAGAATATTTGAATCAGTGGTTAAACAGCAAACAACGGCAGGCTTTTTGGGCACTGACATGATGCTACAAGTGGAAAATTCACATAAAGTAATGTTTGAAATTAATCTTTGCTTAGAAAGAAAACCACCTTTCCTCCGCCGGTCCCCAGCAGCTCCCCACTCCTGTCTGGGAGCGCAAGGTGAGTTCTTCGATGTGGACGGCAGTGTACCCAGTGTTGAGAATGGAATCGCTAACTCCAGCTGAAGCTGAAGATTTGGACCCAGCTCTGTTTGGCATCTTCCCAGCCAGAAGCAAAGATCTTTTTTTAAAATTGTTATAATCAAACTGGCACCAACAGCATTTGAGCCCAACATGGGGAAGTTAGATGTTGAATTTTTTTTCCACTTGTGACATCATGTCTTTGTTTTAAAACAATTCAGTTTTTGGATCTTTTCGGTTTTCAGATCTTAAGGTAAAGGATATTCGACTTGTACGCAAGTCCTTGAATGAGGTGTCACAGGTAAAGAGTTTTTGACACATTGGCTTTCATAAAACAAAATATTCAATGCAGGAGTTAGGATATTGAAGTTGTACAAGACTTGTATAAGACCAAATTTGGAACATCTTATTTAGCTTTCGTCATTTACCTACAGGAAAGATATCAGTAAGAATGTAGAGAAAATTTACAACATTGTTGCCAGAACTTGAGCTCAGTTATGGGGAAAGGTTGACTAGCTTAGGACTTTATTCCTTGGAGTGTCAGAAGGAGGGGAGATTAAATAGAGGTATACAAAATTATGAGGGATATAGATTGGGTAAATGCAAGCAACCGGTCTTCCTTACAGTAGACAAAGTTAAAGAGTTTCATGAATGTTACGTTCTAAATGTAGTATTGCGTGACAATAATGGAACCTTTACCTTTTTCCATTGAAGGGTGAGACAAGAGCTAGAGGATATGGGTTGAGGAAGAAAAGGTGAAATGTTTAATGGGAAGATTAGGGGGGGAAACTTCTACTCAGAATGGTGAGAGTGTGAAATGAACTGCCAGAGGAAGAGATGGATGTGGGGTCAAATTACAACATTTAAGAGAATTTAGAGAGGTGCATGGATGGGAGAGACTATGGTGTGGATTGGTGGAACTAGGTGGAAAAATAGTTCAGCATGGTCCAGATAGGCTGAAAGGCCTTTTTTCTGTGCTCCAGATTCTAGTTCTCTTCAGGAGTTGTCAGGAAACATTGAAATACTTGATGTGTTCATATTTTACATTGTTTTCTGGCAGTTAGTTTAAAGGCTAATTTTTGCATTATTCCTGCACTGAGTAAGGACAAGATGTGAAGAATAACAGTGGAGTGGTTGCAGGGAAAATTGAGGGAAAAGCAAAATGGTCCCCTTTTGTAAGAAGAAACATGGTTCCTCCTGTGGATGAAGCAAAAATATATACAACTTTCAAGTAATACCGGCAAAGTTGGCTGGTTACAGTGTTAAATTTTGGATCAAAACTTCTCAGAATCTATGCTAAGGGTTAAAATTAGAAATGGAAAGCCTTATCAATGGTTTCATTGTGTATGATTCTGGACTTAATGAAGGTGCAAACAGTTGGAGCTGTTGAGTACAACACTGACTCCAAAGCTTAGTTCTGTAAGCACATTCAGTTACAAACGTGAAAAATATGAGCTCGATTGGAGGAGATGATTTGAAAATACAAAGAAAAATATTTTTAGCATTTGCTCACAGCAATGTAGAAGCCATTTGAATTTTTACAGTCTTTGAAGAGTTTCAGGAGAGCTGTGGGTTTTGGGAACCAGCTTGAGAGTGCATTTAAAAAGGGAGTGGAGGGCAGGTTAAGGGTTAAACAGAACAATGATTGATGGTAGGAATAACAAAGATAAGGGGAAGTGACATAAAAAGAGGGGTAGCTCAAGCAGACTGGCCTGTGTGTGAGTGGGTCGGTAGGAGTGGGACGAGGCTTTAGCTCACAAGACTTTGGTGAAAAGAGGCTGAGGACAAGCTTGTTTCCAGCAAGGTAAGACCAGGTAAGATCTCTGTATTAAAATTAGGACGAATTCATGGAGACAGCAGCTAGGGCAGTGGAATGCTCCAAATGCAGCATGTGGGAAATCAGGGACAGCACCATTGTCCCTGCTGACTACACCTGCAAGAGGTGCAGCTCCTGGAAGACCGACTGAGGAAACGAGAGCTGGATGAACTCCTGATCATTCGGGTGGCAGAGGGAGTGATAGAGAGGAACTTCAGGGAGACAATTGCCCCCAAATGTCAGCAGGCAGGTAACTGGAGGACTGTCAGGATAGGGAAGGGGAATAGGGATACAGTGCAGAGCATCCCTGTGGCTGTTTCCCTCAAGAATAAGTATGCTATTTTGGATACCGTTGGTGGGGGGGGGGGGGCGATCTACCAGGGACGTCGTGGTGATCATGTCTCTGGTGCAGAGGTTGAAGGGAAGGGGGGAGAAGAGGAGAGCTATGGTGATTGGGGACTGGTTGGTTTGATGAGTGGATAGGAGGTTCTGTGAGTAGGATCAAGGCTCCAAGATGGTATGTTGCCTCCCAGGTGCCAGGGAGTTCACTGCAATCTGGAGGGGGAGCAACCAGATATTGTGGTCCTTGTGGGGACCCATGACAGAGATTGGAGTAATGATGAGGTCCTGAAGAGGGAGTATAAGGAGTTGGAAAAGAAGTTAAAAGGGTGGTAATCACAGGATTGCTGCCTGTGCCACGTGCCAGAGAGGGTAGCAATAAGATGTTTTGGCAGGTGAATGCTTGTCTGAAGAGTTGGTGCTGGGGTTCAGGTTTGTGGATCATTGGGATCTCTTCTGGGGATGATCTGACCTGTACAAAGAGGATGGGCTGCACTTGAACTGGAAAGGGACCAATATCCTGGAGGGCAGGTTTGCAAGAGCTGTTGGGGAGGGTTTAAACTAGTTTGGTGAGTGCAAAGGGTCAAAAGCATGATACCATGTGCTCTGAGTTTGTGAGGAAATTAACCAGTTAGAGGGGTTGAAATGTGTTTATTTCAGTGCTAGAAATATTAGGAATAAAGCTGATGAAGTTAGAGCATGGATTAGTATGTACATCGACGATGTTGTGGCCATTACAGAGAAGAAGGGCAGGATTGGCTGATGCAGGTACCAGGGTTTGGATAGGATGGGATGCAAGTGGCATGGGGGAGGGAGTAACATTTCTGATCAGAGATGGTATCGTGGCTATAGAAAGGGAGGATGTTGCAGTGATAGTGTCCACTGAGACAATGTGGGTGGAAGTCAGAAACAGGAAGGGAGCAATCACTGTACATGGAGTAGTCTATAGGCCCCCAAATAGCCCTTGAGACACTGGGGAGCAAATAAGCAGGCAGATTTTGGAATGGTGCAGGAAATACAGGGATGTAGTTTTGGGTGATTTCAATTCCCTAATATTGACTGGCACTTCCTGACTGCAAGAGGGGTAGATGGGGCATAATTTGTCAGGTGTGTTCAAGAAGAATTCCCAACACAGTATGTGGACCAGCGGAAGAGAGGATACTGGATCTTATATTGGTATGAACCTGGTCAGGTGGTCGAGCATTTTGTTGAGAGTGATCGCAACTCCTTGAGGTTCAGCATAGCTATGGATAAGGATAAAAGCAGACAAAATAGGAAACTATTTACCATATTTTCACTCATATAATGCACACACACAAACAGCGTGCATAAAATCATAAATTGTATAAAAATATTTTCGTATAGCACACGTATATAGCACGCGGTGTAACATTCTAACAGGACGTCAAGCGCTGAAGAGCTGGCTCTGAATGGGCAACTAAAGCGGCATCGTCTGCAAAGAGTAGTTCACGGACAAGTTTCTCTTGTGTCTTGGTGTGAGCTTGCAGGCGCCTCAGATTGAAGAGACTGCCATCCGTGCGGTACCGGATGTAAACAGCATCTTCATTGTTGAGGTCTTTCATGGCTTGGTTCAGCATCATGCTGAAGAAGATTGAAAAGAGGGTTGGTGCGAGAACACAGCCTTGCTTCACGCCATTGTTAATGGAGAAGAGTTCAGAGAGCTCATTGCTGTATCTGACCCGACCTTGTTGGTTTTCGTGCAGTTGGATAATCATGTTGAGGAACTTTGGGGGGCATCCGATGCGCTCTAGTATTTTCCAAAGCCCTTTCCTGCTCACGGTGTCAAAGGCTTTTGTGAGGTCAACAAAGGTGATGTAGAGTCATTTGTTTTGCGGAAACTGCCAAAATGTTTGGCCTGGAAGTCAGCCTGAAGAAAACTGAGGTCCTCCATCAGCCAGCTCCCCGCCATGACTACCAGCCCCCCCACATCTCCATCGGGCACACAAAACTCAAAACGGTCAACCAGTTTACCTATCTCGGCTGCACCATTTCATCAGATGCAAGGATCGACAACGAGATAGACAACAGACTCGCCAAGGCAAATAGAGCCTTTGGAAGACTACACAAAAGAGTCTGGAAAAACAACCAACTGAAAAACCTCACAAAGATAAGCGTATATAGAGCCGTTGTCATACCCACACTCCTGTTCGGCTCCGAATCATGGGTCCTCTACCGGCATCACCTACGGCTCCTAGAACGCTTCCACCAGCGTTGTCTCCGCTCCATCCTCAACATTCATTGGAGCGCTTTCATCCCTAACTTCGAAGTACTCGAGATGGCAGAGGTCAACAGCATCGAGTCCACGCTGCTGAAGATCCAGCTACGCTGGGTGGGTCACGTCTCCAGAATGGAGGACCATCGCCTTCCCAAGATCGTGTTATATGGCGAGCTCTCCACTGGCCACCGTGACAGAGGTGCACCAAAGAAAAGGTACAAGGACTGCCTAAAGAAATCTCTTGGTGCCTGCCACATTGACCACCGCCAGTGGGCTGATATCGCCTCAAACCGTGCATCTTGACGCCTCACAGTTTGGCGGGCAGCAACCTCCTTTGAAGAAGACCGCAGAGCCCACCTCACTGACAAAAGGCAAAGGAGGAAAAACCCAACACCCAACCCCAACCCACCAATTTTCCGCTGCAACCGTGTCTACCTGTCCCACATCGGACTTGTCAGCCACCAACGAGCCTGCAGCTGACGTGGACATTTTACCCCCTCCATAAATCTTCGTCCACGAAGCCAAGCCAAAGAAAAAAAACATTCTAAATTCCAACTGACAAAAGCAATTTGCATTTAATTGGGACATGAGTCAACACATTTCCCATATTACCATTGTCTGTCACAGTTAATCTCCCACTATTAACATCCAATCAACTTCCCTCAGAGCTGATAATTGCCCATTAACAAACTTTGGAGAGGAATTATTTAAATAGATTGAAGACAGGCTTCAGAGTAGAGCAGAATTTTAAATCATGATTTAAAAAGCCTTTCTTTATAAGAAACTTACCTTGTTTAAGATCAAAATTTTGAATTTTAGCATTTTCTCAAGCTCACCTTAAATTGAGCATTTTCTTTTACTGCTGCTTTTGCCAGTACATTCCCACACTTGCTTTAAATTATGTGTGTTCCTTCATGCTCAGATAACATTATCAGCCTTTTTTTTCTTCTTTTTTCTTTCTTTGGCTTGGCTTCGCGGACGAAGATTTATGGAGGGGGTAAAAAGTCCACGTCAGCTGCAGGCTCGTTTGTGGCTGACCAGTCCGATGCGGGACAGGCAGACACGATTGCAGCGGTTGCAAGGGAAAATTGGTTGGTTGGGGTTGGGTGTTGGGTTTTTCCTCCTATAGGCTCCTATCAGCCTATAGAGTTTTGATTTAACCTATGTAGCTTTGATTTAGGGGTACCATTGAGATCTGGAGTACAGGTTGTTTTCACAATGCGAGGAGCCAAACAAATCTTTACTTTGCTAATTTCAAGCTGAAAGTTGTTACCAGACAGAAGAAGCTGGCAACAGAGTGGCAGCAAGAGAGTTTGAGGTTGGCGAATCATCCATTCACGAATGGAGGAAAGAGAAAGCTGAGCTGGAGAGGATGAATCCACAAAAACGTGCATGTGGCCTGAAAGCTAAATGGCCCCAGTTAGAGTCTGGCTTGAAGGAGTGGGTTCGCCATTCAGATGAAAGTAAGACTATTGGCATGTGAAAGAGGTATCCTGGGTTTCAAGGCGGGGTTCCCCTGGATAACAAAGTTTATAAAGTGAAACAGATTGTCAGTAAGAACTAGAACAACTATAGGTCAGTGTCTTTCAGAAGATTGGAAACAAAAAATCATTGATTTTTGCAACTTCGTCGCCAATGAAATATGCAAACGTAAAATCTCACCTCCAGATGAAGTCCCAATGGCCTTTGACATCCCCGCCACAAGAACTGTGACTGCTTCTGGAACAAAAACTGGCCATAACCACAACCGGCCTTGAAAGGTTGTGCTTCACTGTAGTCCTTGGTGCTAAATTGAAGCCGATGATCATCGTTAAAAGAGTAACATTACCGTGAGAAAATAATGCCCAATATTGTGGTTGTGCACTATAACAAGAAAGGTTGGGTGGACTCCAATCTTAAGAAACTGTTGGTGGAAAAGTGTGACAGTTTTAGACCAGGCAGTTTGTTTTCAAAGAAATTGTTACTCTTAATTGATTTCTGATGAAAACGGTGGCATTGCTGGTATGTCAGTATCGACTACATTAACGGGAGAATGCTTGCAGGCTGTCCTAAAATATTTTAACAAAGATAGTGAACAATCTGACGTTGAAGGGTTTGAAGGGGCTACGGATGATGAAGAAAGCTAATTATTAAGTTTTTTTTTAATATTGTCGATGTTTAACTTGTTATTTAAGATGCTATATGGTTATTTTAAAGTAATTTTTAAAATTTACTTTAGAACCAGAGGCTGGTCAATTAAGTTTCCTTTTTTTTATTCGACATGCAAAATGATTTTTGTATTGCGCACACATATAACAGATAGGGGGTAAAATACGCACATAACACGCGTGTTATAAGCGTAAAAATACAGTAATCGAGGGAGGGCTAATTATGGAATGAGCAAGAGTAAATTGGAAACAGAACTAATGTGGAAGAAGTTTAGGGTCCACTTGTGTTGGGTTTAGCTTAGGTTTCTCCCACTGGGACAAGGAAAAGATGGTAGGAAAAGGGAACCGTGGTTGACAAACCAGGTGAGGCAGCTAGTCAAGAGGAAGAAGGATGCGGTAAGAAGCAGGAAACAGGAAGGACTCGAGAAGTAGATGGTAGCCTGGAAGGAGCTTGGGAAAGGACTTAGGAGAGCTCGAATGGGGGAACGAGAAGGTTTTGGAATGTTGGATTAAGGAGAACCACAAGGTATTCTTGCATATGTGAAGAACAGAAGGATGACGAGAATGAAGGTGGGGCCGATCAAAGAGGCAACACGTGCCTGGAAGCGGAGGAGGTTACGGAGGTCCTGAATGAATACTTCAGTGTTCACAAGAGAAGAGGACCTTGATTAGGATGAGGCCTAAATAGAACAGGTTTGTGTGCTGGACACTGTGGAGATTAAGAAAAAGGAATTGTTGGACCCTCTTAAAAACATCAAGATTGATGTCCCTGGGGCCGGATGTGATATACCTTAGGCTGGTGCGGGAAGTGAGAGAAGAGATGGCTGCAGCAGTAGCTGATATCTTTAAATCCTCTTTGGCTGTAGGAGAGGTGCCAGAGATTGAAAGGTAATAGGGAGAATCCTGGGAATTATAGACCAGTGAGTCTTACATAAGTGGTGTGTAAACTATTGGAGAGGATTTTTAAGGATCGGATCTGTGAGCATTTGGAGAAGTACAGTCTATTCAAGGATAGTTAGCAAAGCTTTATGAAGGGAAGGTTGTGCCTCATGAGTCTAATTGAGGAGGTAACAAAAGAAATTGATAGGCCAGTAGATGTGGTCTACATGGATTTTAGCAAGGCTTTTGACAAGGTTCACCATGAAAGATCATTCAGAAAGTCATGAGGCATGGGATCCATGGTGTCAGAAATAAAACTTCTCACACATGAGTCTCTTTAAAACTGATGACACGACAAGCTTTATTTACAAGTCTGCAGAGTTGGACTCAACTGGTTTCTCACCAGTTAAGCCCCGATACATACAGTGCATTGATTTTTATACCCTTATTATTTGCCCTTCCCCTTCTTATTAATACTGTTTTAATTGGTTAGTATTACAAAAACATTCTAAGTATAACTGCATTATTAATTATCACGTTCGTTACGTACGCTGTGAACTCTACATTCACTAAGTTCTGTTTCTCACTTCTTATCAATCCTTTGTCTCCTGCATGTCTCTCACTATGACCATGAAAAGATAGGTTTAAAAAAAACATATTCAGCAGATCCTTCTGTCCTTGACTGCTAGTAAACTCTCTGTCCGTTCTGGCTTCCCTGTTTATGATTAATCATCACATTTTAACTTAAGTCTTTTTAACCTAAATTCTCTATATCACAATCCACCCCTTTCTCTCTTTAAAATGTGTTGAATATATGTATAGATATGAATGGGGATTCTAAGCTAGGGAAGAGAAATGTTTTATGATACATTAATCTCACGCTGAAATAAAAGTCTTACAGGGTCTCCCATTCCCCCTGGTTGCATAGCTTGTTCGACCATGGAAATCACCAGGCTGCGTAGACAGGGAATAATACAGGGCAAAATAAGTAGGAGGAATAAAATACCTCCGATGACCCACAAGAAGGTACGCCACCAGGTTCCTCCAAACCATTTGTCCATCCAATTAAATTGTGGGAAAGGATGCCAGGTTTGAACCGGTACATGGGACAATGTACGAATATTATCAGCAATTTTACGAACGGCTTTTCCATTATCATCAATCTGTAAGCAGCAGTTAGTCAAATTAAGCTTGCCACATACACCTCCTTCCGTGGCTAGGAGATAGTCTAGGGCTAGACGGTTCTGATATATAGCAGAGCGCATTTGACCTTGCTGGGATGCAAGTAATTGCAGGGCTATAGCTGTTTGATTTGTAACAATTTCAAGGACTGCTTGTAAGCAAATTATACGATTTAACATATATATAGGAGTACGATAACCCCAGGATCCATCTTGAGCCCATGTAGCGGGACCATAATATTGAATTATGCGTTCTGGAGGCCAATCATCTCTCCATTGTCCCAAATGTACCGTGGTAGAGCGGGGTTGACGATGTAATGTATCAAATACCTTCACGCCTAATTTATGACCGTGATCGTGGGGTAGAAGGAAAAATTCTGGGCGGATTATTCCTAGGAAACAAGTTCCACTCCACTGTGAGGGAAGACGAGTATAAGCTTTATTACCACATACCCAGAATAATCCATTTGGGGATACTCCATACCCCCTTTCCCAAACTCTTTTAAGAACGGGATTTGATTGGTATGGTCCTGTGATGGTGGAAGTGGTACAATTCCAAAACTGAATACTGCTATTAGACAGGGGTAGGCAATTAGTTTTAAAAACAGTGGATAAGAACCAAGTCTGAGGTTTAGGAAACCAAGTGAAAACACCAGGCGAAATGCGAATCCATACAGCCTTGCAGGGACTTTCTCCTACTGGGTATTTGCCGGCTCGTGAGAGACAATAAAAACCAGAGGGGACGTTAGAGAGAGACCAGGTTTCTCTTGATCTCGTTCGGTTAGTTGTCCAAATCCGGGAAATCATGGTCAATGAATTGAGGGGTTCCCCCCACCAAGGCCATTGTTCTGACATCCGTGGACCCCCGCAGACCCAACAATTGGTTACGTTAAAAGTTCCTGCAATTTTAGTTGCCAGATCTACAAAAAGGTTATCTCCCCCAATTGCATTACCGAAACTTACATGGTTGTTTGGATGGACTCGAACTAAGTCCGGCTGTCTTAAAGGGACAGGCAATTTTAAGTGTGGAGTGTAACTTTTCATTGGAACAGTACGTTGGTGTATGCAAAACCAGAGTCCATCAGGGCATGGTGGGCCTGAGTCACCTTTCCAACCGTTAAGAGGGAAAGGAGTGGTATTAGGAATCTGTATATAATGACCCATATTATTTCCTTCTTTTTCCACACAAGGGGTATATGGATGTTGGGTGGTATTTTCTGCCCAGCATTTCTCAGGAACTGAGGTATGGGAAATGAAATTACCTTCCTTTCTTCCCCAAATGTGGTCCTGAAACAGGACCACTGTATCTCTGCATTTCTTACATTTCACACCTGATAAAGACATAGGCAAACTAAGAAAAATCAAAGAACATAACAATAACATTGTGAATTAAGTCTTTTTGCGAAATCGTAAGGTAAGAGGTTTTTCTCCAGGAACACAAGTCCAATCTGAGTTCGTATCAGGGTCCTGAGGCGCCTCTACAGGTCCCTTAAATCTGGATGCGTGTGTCCACCCCTTCTCTCTTGTTCGTGCTGCAGCTTCTGTAGTTAAGAGAACTTGGTATGGACCTTCCCACTGGGGCTGGAGTTTTTCAGTCTTCCAGGTCTTGATGAGAATCCAGTCTCCTGGTTCCACTTTGTGTAAAGAAAAGTCTAGAGGCGGTGTTTGTGCCAATAGTCCTCTCTTTCGTAAATCTGTAAGAGAGCGTGACAGTGCCTGTAAATAGTTCCTAACAAATATATCCCCTTCCCCCAAGGTGGGACACCCCTCAACTGTACTCCAGAAGGGAAGCCCAAACATCATTTCATAAGGGGACAGCCCTACATCTTTTCGTGGGGCAGTACGAATTCTTAATAAGGCCAGGGGCAGACACTTTATCCAAGGCATTTTAGTTTCCACCATTAACTTTGTCAATTGGATTTTTAGTGTTCCATTCATACGTTCAACCTTCCCTGAGCTTTGTGGATGCCAAGGGGTATGTAATTTCCAAGAGACCTGTAATGCATTACAAATCAATTGCTGGATTTTTGAAGAAAAATGTGGACCCCTGTCTGAGTCTATAGAATCCATTATACCATATCTGGGGATTATCTGCTCTAGGAGGAGGCGAGCTACTGTAGAGGCTGTAGTATTTATTGTTGGGAAGGCTTCTACCCATCGGGTAAAGTGATCTATTATCACCAACAGATATTTCCATCTTTGAACTTGAGGTAACTCTGTGAAGTCGATCTGGATACGTTGAAAAGGGCGTATGGCTAATGGTTGACCTCCCATGGTCCCTGTCCTCATTATCTTCTTATTAATTTTTGTGCATAGGTAACAATTTTGCACCTCTTGTTGGGCCAAGGTGTAGATTCCCTTACACACATATTCTCGAAGCACTGTGTCACATAAGGCTTGGGTGCCCCAGTGGCTCTGATGATGCAGGTGTTTTAAAATATTGCGAGTTATTTCTTTATTTAGAACCATTCTTCCATCTGATGTTTTCCATGTTCCATCAGGTAACTGGCTTGCGCCCAGCTGATCCATGTTCTTTTCTTCCTTAGCAGTGAAAATGGGAGCTGTCTTTATGCCTTGCCTTATTGGGATTAAAGTCAGCAAATGGACTTCTTGTTGCATGGCTGCTCTTTTGGCTTCTTCATCAGCCAGTCTGTTTCCAATTGCTGTCGGGTTATCTCCCCTTTGATGGCTTGGTATGTAGACCACTGCTATTTCTTGGGGTAATGTTAAGGCTTCTAAAGTCAGAGTAATCATCTGTTCGTGTGCCAATTCCTTTCCTCTTGATGTAATTAGACCACGCTCCTTCCAGATCTTACCAAAGGTATGCACTACCCCGTATGCGTATTTGGAATCTGTGTAAATCGTTCCAATTTTCTTTGCCAGTATTCTGAGGGCTCTCTGCAAGGCATATAGTTCACAGGATTGTGCTGACCAGCTTCCGGGTAGTCTCGTGGATTCTACTACTTTCCAAGTATTTCCTTCTATTATAGCATACCCATTTCTTCTCATTCCGTCAACACATCTGGCGGAGCCGTCAATGTAGAATTCATATCCTTCTCCCAGCGGAGTATCGCAAAGGTCTTCTAGGGTCTTGGTCTGAAGATCTGTCAACTCGACACAGTCATGCTCCACCTCTTTCTCTGTTTCACTGCCGTATAAAAATTGAGCTGGGTTGCAGCTATTAATTTTTGCAAACTGTAAATCTTCTCCAACCGTTAAAATGGTTTCATACTTTAATATGCGAGAATCAGTCAGCCATCGATGGGCAGTTTGTGTTAATAAAACACTCACAGAATGGGAGGTGTACACAGTCATCTTTCCTCCAAAAGTAAGTTTACGTGCTTCCTCTACCAACAGAGCAGCAGCCGCTACTCCCTGGATACACGTCGGCCATCCGCGAGACACTGGGTCCATCATTTTGGAAAGGAAAGCCACTGGGTGTCGCTGACCGCCTTTTTCCTGTGTTAAAACTCCCACAGCTGTTCCTTGGTTATGAGTGACAAATAGCTGGAAGGGCTGTTTTAAAGAGGGCAGAGTGAGTACTGGGGCTCGTGTTAGGCGATGTTTCAAGTCCTCGAACCATCCCTCCTCCTCCTGGGTCCATTTCAATGGATAGTTATTTTCATTTGTCAGTTTATCATACATAAACATCACCAAAGCTGAGTAGTCCTCTATCCATAACCTACAGTATCCTAAGAGTCCCAGGAATTGTCTTATTTCCTTCTTATTACGGGGTAAAGGCATTCTAGTGATTCCCGCAATTCGTTCAGGGGTAATCCGTTTCTGTCCTTTACTTATCTGGTATCCCAGATATATCACAGTTTTCTCAACAAACTGTAACTTGTTCCTGGACACCTGTAGACCCTTTTTCCCCAGATAATTCAAGAGTCTAATGGTCTCTCCCCTCATTTCTTGTTCCTTGGGTCCTGATAATAGTAAATCATCCACATACTGCATTAGTTGGGAATCATCAGATTGTGGATAGTCCATCAGGATTTGTTCTAGCATTTGTCCAAACAGGTTTGGAGATTCAGTGAACCCTTGGGGCAATACAGTCCACCGAAACTGTCTCCGTCTACCTGTCCATGGATTTTCCCATTCAAACGCAAACATATCTCTACTTTCCTCTTCTAATGGACACGTCCAGAAGGCATCCTTCAAGTCGATAACACTAAACCACTCATGGTCTGGGGGAATCCGACTCATAATAGTATAGGGATTAGGCACCACTGGGTGGCGGGTCTGAACAATAGCATTCAAACTTCTTAGATCCTGAACTAGGCGATAGGATCCATCTGACTTTTTCACTGGGAGTATAGGGGTGTTATAAGGTGACATGCATTCTTCTAATAGTCCGTCTCGTATTAAAGTCTCAATTACCGGCTGTAGCCCTTTTCTCCCTTCCAAAGAAATAGGATACTGACGTTTCCTTACCGGCTGATGACCTGGTATTAATGTGACATGTAAAGGTGGGATGTCCAGACCTCCTCGATTTCCCTCCTTATACCAGACTCTCTCGTCAATCTGCCGTTCATCCTCTTCCTTTAAAGCGCAGAGGTGGACTCGCACTTCTCCGTCCACAGGGAGAGCACCCAAACCTAGGAGAGCCTGTAAGTCCCTTCCTAGGAGGTTAAATCCAGCCGAAGGTAATAACAAGAGGTCTTGTACCCCTTCTCTTTCTTCCAGTTTCACTGTTACTTGGGGGATTATTGATACCATTCTGGGAGCCCCTTCTATCCCAGAAATTGTCAAATTACTTTTTATAGGCTCAGTTCCGATTGGCACAGTTATTACACTACTTCGTTCCGCTCCTGTGTCCACCATAAACACCACCTCTTCTCCCTTGGGACCAATTTTTAGTTTTACCAGGGGTTCCCTCTTATATTTGGTCCCTAACATTTGGAACCCCTGACACCCCTAATCTTCTTCCATAAGTTCGAGGGCACGCAATTCCCTCTTGTATCGGGGGCATTCCCTCTTAAAGTGTCCTTCCTCATTGCAGTAATAGCACTTAACGAACCTCCGGGGTCTTCCCTCTCTTGGATATTTTGGATTGTTTAGAGGAAGGTTTTGTTTTCTTTCCCCTCTGGATTCAGCATTCATCTGTCGGATAGTCTGTACCATAACCTTTGTCGCCTTCTTTTGATCTTCTTCTTCTCTCTGCACATATACTTTTTGTGCCTTTTTTAACAGTTCACTTAGGGGTTTTTCACTCCAGTCCTCCTCCTTTTCTAGTTTCTTTCTAATGTCTTGCCATGATTTGGAAACAAATTCAATTCGAATAAGCTGTTCACCCATTGGTGTACTAGGGTCCACACCAGCATACTGTTGGACATTCTTTCTCACCCTCTCCAAAAAATCAGTAGGGGACTCGTCTTTCCCCTGGTGGTTCCCAAATGCCTTGGTAAAATTGTGACCCTTTGGCACAGCCTCCCGTATCCCTTTAATTGTCCACTCTCTATATTGTCTCATACTTGCCAATCCCTCGGGTGTTCGTTTGTCCCACCTGGGTTCATTTAAGGGATATTTTTGTTCATGGGGTTTAGGGTCCCCAGGTTGTTCATATTCGCACATGAGGAGGGCAGCCCGTCGAATCATCTGCCTCTCCTGGGGTGAAAATAATGTTCCCATTATTGCCTGCATCTCTTCCCACGTATATGTGTTTGGTCCCAAGAATTGGTCAAGCTGTTCAGCCAGTCCTATAGGATCTTCCAATAACTTTTTCATTTCTTTCTTAAATCCCCGCACCTCTGTACTAGTTAGGGGAACATTCACATATCCCGTTCCCCCTCCCGGTCCTCCCATAGGAACTTCTCTCAGGGGATTTAGGTTTATTGAAAACTTTGATGATCCTGGACCAGTCTGGGATCTTGTCCAGGGTCGGTTTACCGGTGGAAGTTTAGGGTCCGACTCCCTTAATTCATCCTTTTTTTCCCGGCCCCCTTCGGGGCAATCAGATTCATCACCTTTCCCCTCCGGTAATAAGCTTTCCTCGGGCGCAGTAGGCACCAGGGGAATATAAGGAGGGGGAAGGTTGTCCAGAGGTTCCCATTTCTTTTCTCCTGCTACCCTCAATTTAAAACATTCTGTTAAGGATCCTGGCCAGGGAACCCAACAAAATGCATATGCTGACTCTTCTTGATTCACCTTTGGTCTCGAATTTACATATATGTTTAATGCTTGTCTAACCCAATCCTCATCAGATCCAAATTTCGGCCACCAGACCGAGGAACCTTTAATAGGTTGTTTTGACCAAAGGAGACAATATTGGACCATCTTTTTCTTGTTTTTGTCCCGATATCTTTTACTATCCCAATTTTCAAACATTCTCCCCAAAGGGCTGTCAAGGGGTACTGCCAGGAATTGTCCTGAATTTTCAGACGAGCCCTTAGATTTTGATCCTCCCATTTTCCCACCTAGATCTGTTTATCGTTGCTGAGGACCCTCTCGTTCTGGACCCTACTCCCTTCCTCTCAGACGCCTCGTCGGAGGTGCTGTCCCTCCTTCGGTTACCGCTGAGGTTTTCCTGGGGTTGACCCCTCTCTTCTCGGCACTTCGTCGGAGGTGCTGTCCCTCCTTCGGTTACCGCCGAGGTTTCCCTGGGGTCTATCCTAGAGTCCCGCGACAGGGTCCTCACACCACGACAAAAGATCTATACTTAATCTATTCCGTTAGGTTTTTATCCAAACAGGTGTATCCCGTTACACCTGTTACCCAATCCCCACACCACAATCGTAAGTCGTCACTTACCGGTGTCTTCCCGGGGATTGAACCGTCACCCTTCTCCTCTCCGTCTTGTCGTGTCACCCTGTCCGGATACCACTCGCTCAAGCCGCCCGAAGCGACGAGCAAGGGACTAGGAGCCGCTGAACTCAGCGGGGTGCACCGCCTCCGATGTCCCCCTTCTCGCCTCCCCTCACGGCCGGAGTGTAGATCCCGGACGAGTCCCCATTTGTCAGAAATAAAACTTCTCACACATGAGTCTCTTTAAAACTGATGACACGACAAGCTTTATTTACAAGTCTGCAGAGTTGGACTCAACTGGTTTCTCACCAGTTAAGCCCCGATACATACAGTGCATTGATTTTTATACCCTTATTATTTGCCCTTCCCCTTCTTATTAATACTGTTTTAATTGGTTAGTATTACAAAAACATTCTAAGTATAACTGCATTATTAATTATCACGTTCGTTACGTACGCTGTGAACTCTACATTCACTAAATTCTGTTTCTCACACTTCTTATCAATCCTTTGTCTCCTGCATGTCTCTCACTATGACCATGAAAAGATAGGTTTAAAAAAAACATATTCAGCAGATCCTTCTGTCCTTGACTGCTAGTAAACTCCCTGTCCGTTCTGGCTTCCCTGTTTATGATTAATCATCACATTTTAACTTAAGTCTTTTTAACCTAAATTCTCTATATCACACATGGGACTTTGGCAGTGTGGATAAAAAAATTGGCTTGCATGTAGAAAGCAGAGGGTAGTAATGGAAGGAAAGAATTTTGCCTGGAAGTCACTGACTAGTGGAGAACTGCTAGGATCTGGTCTGGGGTCCTTGCTCTTGGTAAATATATATATATATCTCTCTCTCTCTTTGGCTTGGCTTTGCGGACAAGGATTTATGGAGGGGTAATGTCCACATCAGCTGCAGGCTTGTTTGTGGCTGACAAGTCCGATGCGGGACAGGCAGACGCGGTTGAAAGAGAATATTGGTTGGTTGGGGTTGGGTGTTGGGTTTTTCCTCCTTTGTCTTTTGACAGTGAGGTGGGCTCTGTGGTCTTCTTCAAAGGAGGTTGCTGCCCGCCGAACTGAGGCGCCAAGATGCACGGTTTGAGGCGATATCAGCCCACTGGCGATAGTCAATACATATATATATATGTAAATGACCTGGATGAAGAGGTGGAAGAATGGGTCAGTAAGTTTGCAGATGATACAAAGGTTAGAGGGTTTGTGGATGGAGCTGAAGATTATCAACGGTTACAAGAGCATATAGCCAGGATGAAGAGTTGGATGGAGAAGTGGTAGATGGAGTTCAATCCGGATAAGTGTGAGGCAAAGCATTTTGGAAGGAGAAACAAGAAGGCTGAGTACAGGGTTAATGGTAGGTTACTTAAGTGTGTGGATGAGCAGAGTCCTTGAGGTTCAAATCCATAATCCCTCAAGATTGCTGCACAGATTGATAGGATATTTAAGAAGCCCTATGAGATGTTGGGCTTCAATAATATGGTGGATTTAATTCAGAAGTAGAGAGGTCATGTTGCAACTCCACAAATCTCTGATGAGACCACACTTGGAATATTGTGTTCAGTTCAGGTCACTTCATTATAGGAAGGATGTGGAAACTTTGGAAAGGGTTCAGAGGAGATTTACCAGGATGTTGCCTGGATTGGGAAATAAGTCTTGTCAGACAAGGTTCGCAGAGCTGGGACTTTTCTCTTTGGAGCATAGCAGGAAGAAAGGAGACTTGATAGAGGTCTACAAGATTATGAGAGGCATAGACAGGATGGGCAGCCAGCATCTGTTTCCCAGGACAGGATCAGCAGACACAAGTACAAAGTTGAGGGAGGGAAGTTGTGGTATTGGTTGACAATGTAATAAAATAAATGTGCTGTATATAAGAGTTAAGATGTTATTATAACCATTATGAAAAGTAGAGTAGACTTTTGAATGATTGCTGTGAATTACTAAGAAATGGGTATTGGGACACTCACACACAGGTCAACTGCAACATTCCAGACAACTAATCACCTCTTCCATAAAGCCATCTCCTGGTCCCCTGTACACAATAGCACTATTACCTGCCATTACACAGACGCAGCTCATTCACATCAAATGCCTGCAGAACGACCAAGGGCACCCATGGCTTTGCTTCAGAGTCTGGAATTCAACTAACTCTGTTAAGAATAATGAATATGGAGATCACTGGGGAAGCAATATTTGGATGTGCCAAAAGCCAGGCTAACACTTGTCTTATCATGTCTGCCAGCCACAATTCCATATCTATTAATTAAGAAAACCAAATTCAATGATAACCATTTTCCTGTCTTTAGAAATAAGCAAACTCTGAACAGAGTCAGGTGTTGAAGTAGTGGCTGGTTGGGTAGAAACAGCCCTCTCCAGAGAAAAGAAAAAAAAGTGTGAAAAGCTCAATAAACATAAAATAAGTTGCAGAGAAGAGACAGAAAATGGCACCCAAAAGAAAAAAAGTAAGAATAACAGAGAAAAGGGAAGAAGGAAAATCACTGGAGAAGAAAGAAGAAGGCTATACCTGCACATCGGAGTAGAGAGCCACTGTGAAGAGGAGCGGCCGACCTCCGGTGTAGGTGAGGCCCCAGAGGAGTGGTGCCCTCCCGACCGGCGGACTCCAAAAATGGCTCTGAGCCAAGAAGAGATGACGGGAGGGGGACTCAGCTGCGGAGCGGCCAGCTGAGAGACGCCCAGGATCGGGGCATTCGGCTGGGGGAAGTAAACAAGAAAGAAGAGTGGTGAGAAAGAGAATGAAGGGCTGGAAGAGGGCGTGCCAACAGGGGAACGACCTGCGACAGGAGACCTAGCAGTGGGGTCCCAGCAGCAGGAGACCCAGCAGCGGGTCGACCTGCAGCGGGGAGCCCAACAAGGATACAGAAGCAGTTCACCAGAGAAGGATGATACAAAGATACAGAAAAGAGAAGATGACACACCCAGAAGAAGAGGAGGAAGAAGATCAGGAATTTCAAAGGAAAGAAGAAGGTAAAATAGAAGGACAAAGTTTGGATAAAGCCTTTTTCGAAGAACAAATAAGGTCATTAAAAGAATGGCTATCATTAGAATTTAGTTCAATCAAAATAAAAATGAAAAGAGCTGAAGACAGAATGGAAAGCTTAGAGTTGGTCATGACTGAAATAAGGAAAAGAGTAGAAAATGTGGAGGAATAAGAAGCTGCTGTAGAAATGGAGATAAATGATTAAAGAGGGAAGTTGGAAGAGAGCAGGAAAAAAATTAAAAAGACAAGATTTATTGTCACAAAAAATTGACATATTGGAAAACTACAGTAGGCAAAACAACATTAAAAATAGTGGGCCTGAAAGAAGGCAAAGAAGGGTCAGATATGAAGGAATTTATAAAAGGATGGATCCCGAAGGTGCTGGGAACGACAGATTCACATGAAGAAATAGAAATCGAAAGGGCGCATAGAGCGCTAGTACCGAAACCGCCACCACATCAAAAACCGAGATCCATGTTGGTAAAATTTCTAAGATATACGACAAGAGAAAACATACTGGAACAGGCAAGAAAGAAGGATAGAGAAGACAACAAGCCGTTGGAATATAAGGGACAAAAAGTTTTTTTTTGCCCATACATAAGCTTCGAACTTTTAAAGAAGAGGAAGGAATTCAACACGGCGAAAGGGTATAACTTTATATTAAGACATCTAGCAGTAGTCAAAGTATTCATTCCTGGGGAACGGAATAGACTGTTCTTGGACCCAAAGAAAGCCCAAGAATTTGCTGAACATTTGCAGGACAGGAGAAGAGGAGGAGTGACAAGAAGGATGACCGGCAAGAAAACGTACATAAATATGTAAAAATATAAAGTAAAGATAATGTATATATAAAGATTTAAAGATGGATAAGAGAAGGGGAAGAAGGAAAAAGAGAGAGAGAGCTTTGTTATAAGTATAGGAAAATAGTGTTCTCTGGGGGGGGGGGTGGGGGGAGAATAATGGTCACTGCAAAATCGG
The DNA here is from genome assembly GCF_036971445.1 of Narcine bancroftii. Taxonomy (NCBI): domain Eukaryota; kingdom Metazoa; phylum Chordata; class Chondrichthyes; order Torpediniformes; family Narcinidae; genus Narcine; species Narcine bancroftii. Next base: position 316,558,420 of record NC_091469.1, on the reverse strand, counting down.
TTGATGCTTGCAAGTAAGTTCACAAACCAAATGGAAAGGGGAGTTGTGGTTGCCGTCAAGGGACAGGAGGCAATCCAAGGAGGAGAGTTCATTTGGGGTTAAAGGGTTATTGCTTGTGGGGATTGTTGGGGTATTTCATGTCTTAAATGCATTGTCATATATTGAGATTAAAAAGGAAAATAATGGGGGGAAGAAAAGGGGATGGAGGTGGTGAAGAGGTGGAAAAGTGAAAATAAAGATATAAGATGGCTATGTTGGACCATATGACTATAAACATTAATGGAATATATAAGGACCACCACCACCTAAAATGATAAGAAGATAAACATTATCAGATTTAATGCGAATAAGTAGATGATAGGTCTTTTTTTTGTTTGTATTCCTTTTGTATAAAGGTATTGTTTTATTGTATTTTATATGTCCAATATTTACTGATTTTGGAGGGTAGGGGGAAGGGGGGGGGAAAGAGAAAATGTCACTGAATATTTAAAGAGATACGTCTGTAAATATATTGGTTGATATGGTTCATTGTGCGATAAATAAAGAATTACAAAAAAAAGTTTAAAAAAGAAATAAGCAAACATTGTAACACCTCAACTTGAAACAATACCCTCAAAGGAATGGTTACTTAATCATATGCAGCAAAAATGCTGTAAATATTGTTCTCTGTAACCTTGTACTTTGAATGAGGTTCAACAATATTAGGGAGGTGACCTTGTCTACCTAACTCTAATTACTGCTCATTCCCACTAGCGTGACTAATAAATTCTCTGCATTGTATTTTGTGGTTTGGTTGTATTTCTTGTACCTTGACAGGATTAAACTATAACAGTTTAGGGGTAAGGTTTTTTTTACACAGAGAATTGTGGTTGCCTGAAATGCCTTGCTGGGGATGGTGGTGGAGACTGAAACATAAGAGACTCTTCGACACATGGATGAAAGAAAAATAGAGGGTTACAGCACAGAGAGTGTTTAGTACTTTTTTTACGAAGAAATATATGGGTTGGTACAACATCAAGGCCCAAAAGGCCTGTACTGTGCTGTATTTGTATTCTATGTTAAACCTTTTAGTCTTTCTGTCTTCCTTCAAGATTCTTCCTCATAGCCATAGTTTGATCAAAAAGGTAGATATCACCCAACATTCATTTTCTTTGTTAATTTTTATTTGATAATATTAAAGTGGTAAACTTTGTGATGTTGTGCAATGTTAAGTGCTTGTAAATGAAAGTTATTGCCATCTGTTATTGAATATCCACTGCCTTTTCACTTCAGTTGCTTCATCTACAGGTCCCTTCGTAACTTGTTGCATTTACATTTCCTTTATATGTTGTATGGTTACGCTCACCCTTTTGATTAGTTACTTTATTAGTTGTATGCTAACAGACCATTAGAGAATGGAAAATAACCCAAAAATGTTTTACTGATGTGAACATCAGTGAAATAAAGATCTCACCTATGTTAAAATGGTATTCCAAAGTAAGAGGTAAATTGAGTATGGTTTTAAGAGTATTGAATTCTGAGGTTGTGTTAAATCAAGCTGATTAGTGTCTCTTGTAAATCTATTAAGAAAACTGAAACAATTCCAGATTCCTGTAATTTTAATTTTTAAACTCATTTCCTGCCACAGGAGGAAGAGAGTTTTCATCCATGATTTTCTTTTCAAGACATTTTGGTATCTATTTGGATTAGTTGGGATTTGTAATTTTCAATTCTTTGGGAATTGAAGTTTCTGCAGAATAATCATTTTATTAATATTGTTTATTCAAAGTAATTTCAGGTTTTCCATATCTTGGAATAAAAATGTTAATTAGTTCTTAAACACTATTAATATGAAGTATTGGGGTTGGATTTTTTATATAAAATTTATTTTCCATTTGCATCAAAACATATACAGTATTTATCCATAACATCAAAATAATAAAAATGACATACTAATACATTTTTCATATATATATTTTCTCCCCCTCCCTCCCCAAAAAAGTAGGATAAAAAGAAAGGCCTGTCCAATAAACATAACTTTTAATTAATTAATTGCAATTTGCATAACAATCTTACATTAACTAATCAGGGTGGGTTGGATGGGGGCATGGTGGATGCTGCAGGCAAAGTTGTAGCAATAAAATCCATGTAGGGGTTCCAAATCTTATCAAATTTTTCTTGTTGATTCTGTAAATTATACATTATTCTCTCTAATGGTATGCAATTTAATAATTCCATTTGCCATCAATTCAATTCTGCAATATCATCAGATTTCCATGTTACAGCTATAGATTTCTTTGCTATTGTTACACTTAAAAACTTTTTTTGATAAATATCTAACTTCATTTGGGAAATAATCTCCCAATAAAAATATTCTGGGATCCTTCAAAATGTGCATCTTCAAAATTTGTCCCAATAAAATATTTGTATCCTTCCAAAACTTATCCAGCTTCTCATATTGTCAGACTGCATTCAGGAAAGATCCTACTTCTTTGTTACATCTAAAACATCGATTAGAACAATTCGAATGAGTGCATGTAATTTGTATTGAGTATAATATAATTGATGTAAAAAAATTAAATTGTACCATTTGATATCTAACATTAATTGTATTAGTTACACTTTCATAGCATAATTTTGACCATACTTCTTCTTGAATCTTTATATTTAAATCTTTTTCCCATCTAGATTTAGATTTTAATAAATCCTTTTTCTGAATAATCTCTTGTAATTTGATATACATATTAGTAATATATCTTCCAATAAACTTATCCATTATTAGATGTTCAAATGGACTTTGTTCTAGTAATTTAAAATTCCTCCCTAATTTTCTTTTTAAATATGATTTAAGTTGATAATAACAAAAAATATTATGTGGTATATTTTTACCTTTCAATTGATCAAAAGTCAAAAAAAATCCCAAAGAAATCCCTCATTTTTTTTTCCACAATTATATCAAACATCAAAATAACGATTATTAATCGTAAAAGGAATTAAAGGATTTTGATTTAATATTTTAGCCAACTGATAATTCTTCATTCCTCTTTCTACATGCACTCCATTGGTGTATCTGATTTTCCTTTTAATAACCCCTCATGCCATTTATATAAAATGTGTTCAGAATTACTTTCTCTTTATTTTACTCATTTCGATTTACACCCATGCAATCTTCATTGGTCTGATAATACGAGACAAAAATCTAAGTAGAGCTGTTTTATAGTAATTTTTTTAATTAGGCAATCAAAATCTCCCTTCATCAAATTTCCATGTTAATTTTTCCAATGCTATCCAAGGTGTTTTATTTCCTCCAAATAAATCATCTTAAACTTTTATTTAAATCCTGAAAAAACATTATTGGTACAAAAATTGGTAAAGATTGGAAAAATGTATTGCATTCTAGGAAAGATATTCATCTTCACACAATTAATCCTTCCTATTAAAGAAATCAGCAAATGTTTCCATCTTGATCATTAATTTTCCTCAATAAAGTTATGTAATTTCATTTAAATTAATTATTTAAATTCTTATCAACGTTAATTCCTAAATATTTAATTTCACCATTCTGTCATTTAAATTTTGTCCTTTTCTTAAGTTGAACGTCGTCTGTCTTGATCAATGGCATCACTTCACTTTTAACAATATTTATTTGTAACCTGATACTAACCCACACTCCGCCAATCAATCATTTACTTTTTGTAATGAATTTTCAGGGTTTGTAAAATATAGTAGTATTACGGAGTCCAGAGGACCCCAAAACCAGCAGCATTAGATATGCACCACAACACAGGGTTACTTAAACAAAAGTAGTTTTTAATTATATTTGAAGAAGAAATCAGAATTAAACTTTAACTTCAACTTACTTAACCTACCTAGCCTACTTAATCCCCCCCTCTAATACTAAGCACAGGTGTGATTAATGTATATTTAAGATTAGAAAAGTTCTTTGGATCACAGTCCAATCTCACTGGTTGCAGGCAATTCTTGTACTTTGCACAAAAGTTAGCATTAACAAAGTTCACCAGAGTTCGGTGTTTAACAAGCAAATGGTTACCACTCAGGAGGGTTCTTGCATGTTTTCAGAGAGAGATTCCTTTTCCAGGACATCTGCAACTGATTCCTTCTCAATCAGTCTTGCTGACAAAACTTGCCCCCTTCAGGGTTCTCCAGATGATCCTCTTTCTTTAACATCACCTTTCAGACTGCCAGTCTTCTCTTTTGACCAGGCAGCCTTCCAAAGTTTGCCAGCTTGTCCCTCTGAAACTGATTTCTGTGTCTCTCCTCTCTGTTTCACTCCCTCCCTCTCTGAGAGCAAAACTGTTCTCTGCCTGCAAAAATCATATGCTCTCCCAGGCAAGCTGTATGTCGATACTTTGTTGCCTCTTGCAAAAACCACTCTGCAAAAAGTCCTACAAATATTCTGTGTTTTAAAATGTGTGTGTGCAAGCTGCTCTAACAATTCCTCCCAAGCCATCTCTAAATACTCCGTCACAGTAGTACATCAACGGCAAAAAGACTGATTTTGTGTTCTTGTATCTTAAAGCCCTCAATCTCATTATCACTTCTAATCACCTCAGCTAAAGATTCTATAGCTAATGCAAATAAAAAAGGAGATAATGGACATCTTTGTCCAGATGATCTTTCCAACAAAACTGATTTTGATATTTGTCTATTAGTAATCACCTTAGCCTTTGGAGAATTATATAATCCTCTTATCCAATTTATAAAATTTATTGGAATTCCAAAAATCTTCAGTACTTTAAATAATCCCATTCTAATCTATCAAATGCCTTTTCTGCTTCTAAAGCTAAAGCCACTGATAGTATTTTTCTTTTTTAGCCATATCTATTACACTTAAAAATCTTAACAATATTATCCGCTGATCTTCTATTTTTAATCAAACTTGTTTGGTCAGAATTAATCAATTTAGATAAACATGTAGTTAATCTATTAGGTATTAGATTGGACAAAATTTTATAATCAATATTCAATAGTGAAATTGGTCTATATAAAGATGGAAGCAAAGGGTCTTTCCCTTTTTTGGAATAAATTATTAACGCAGTTTTTAACGACTCGGCTATATACCAAAGATCTTCCATTTGATTTAACAACCCCATAATATCAGAATTAATAACACTTTAAATTCTTTATAAAACTCCAGAGAGAAACCATCCTCCCCTGGAGCCTTATTGTTTGGTAAAGATATCAATATATCATAATTTTGTAACTGTAAATGGATTTGTTAATTCTGTCTTCTATGCTTAACTGTGGTCAAGTAATTTTGGACAAATATTCATCTATTTTATCCCCATCTTTCAAAGATTCTGATTTATATAATTTCTTATAAAATTTCATAAACACATCATTAATACCTTGTGTTTTGTAAGTAAGATGACCCAAATCTTTTACAACTACTATTGTTGTCGATACTTGTTCAGTCTTCAATTGCCATGCTAAAACTGTGTGCTCTATCTCCCAATTTTAATTTTTTGGTTGGATTTGTCTTGTATCTCTCTCTACTCTTTATGTTTGTATTGTATTAAGCTTCAATTTCTTTAAATCCAACATTTTCCTTTGTTCATCATTCCCTCAATTTTGCAATTCTTTTTCCATCTTTATTATTTCCTTTTCCAAACAGTTAACTTTAAACATATATTCTTTTTTAACCTTAGCTGTATAACTTATTATTTGTCCTCTTAAATAAGCCTTCAAAGAATCCCATATCACAAACCTATTAGTGACAGAATGTTTATTCAGGACCATAAAAAAGAATTCACAAAAATCTTTCCTTTTCAGCAATCTCCATCTATAACCAATATGTTGCTCCTCCTCCAGTAAAATTGACATAACTAAAGGTGATATTCAATATTATAAACTGACATAACTAAAACTGACATAACTAAAGGTGATATTCAATATTATTAACTCTTGTCTGGGGTTGAGAGGCGATTAAAAACTAATCTATAGGGAATATGTCTTATGCCTATTGTGACAGAGTTTATAGATATGTTTTTGGGAGATAAATTGGGAAAGGTTTATTAGATATAAACACTTTAAAACAGATTTTATTTGAAATATTTGAGCTCTGCTAATGCTAGACATATCAGCTCCACAGCTTGTGCAAGAACTTTGGAGAGTGCCCAAGAGACTTCACTAATGGATTGTTGTTTACAAAAAGGCGACAGATTAAAGAGCTTGTCGGAGCTGCCTTCTGTCTGGAGCTGTTCTGAGAGGGTCATGTGGTTTTGCAAGCAGAGTCAAATAGGCTTTCTCTCAGAGAGAGAGAGAGAGAGAGACACACACACACACACACACACACACACACACACACACACACACACACACACACACCACTTCTACAGTATTACAGCCAACAGAAGCAGCTGGGACTGGAACAAGACAAGCTGGCAAGCCCCATTTGGAAAACGGGTTTGTAAGTGCTTAGTTCAGCCTGGTCAAACAAAGCTCTTGTGGTTCATGCAAGAGGAGAGGAGTGGCTGTCTAATGTTTCACTTGGAATAAGAGAAACAAAAAGGAACTCTGGTGACCTGAAAGAAAGAGGTTATCATCTGGAGAACCCTGAAGGGACAAGTTTCGTCAGCAAGATAGAGTGGATGATGGAAGTACATCAGTTGTGGATGTCCTGGAATAACAAATTTTTCTCTCTGAAAACCAACAAGAACCTTACTGAGTGGTAATCATTTACCTTTCAAGCATCAGAGCCTAGTGAACTTTATAAAAATCTTAAATTCTGTCCACAGTATAAGAATAGCTTGATATCAGTGAACTTGGAGGAATGAGAAGTGAGATTGGATTATAAACTAAAGAACTTTTCTGAACTTGCATACACATGCGCTTAGAATTAGAAGGGATTTAAGTTAGATTAAGTAAGTTAATAGTATTAAGTTAAAGTTTGATTCTATTTTCATGTTTAAAGATAATTAAAAGCAAATTTTGTTTAAATAACCATTTATTTTGTGCTGGGTTTTGGGGTCCTCTGGGCTCGTAATGTTTTATGGGGACTCGTCCGGTCAGTTGAAAATTGGAGTTTTTGTGATTTTTATTAGTTAATTGGGTTTTTTCAAGCAAATTTAAAGCTTTTACGTGGAAAAACAGGAGCAATTTTTGTCACAACCATCACCTGCAGAGCTGCTGAGTGAGAGAAAAGAGGAACTGATGGTTATTTCTAAGGCATTAAAGCTGACTGAAGTCAAGTATTGGATGAGGAAAATACAAATATAGAGGATTATAGTGAAATATATAGATGAGGGAAAATTTGTTGAGAATGAAAATTTTTCAGAGGATAGATCTGTTGAATTGCAATTGAAATTGGAGAAATTGAGGGTGGAAGAGGAAAGAGAAAAACAGGGTGTTGGAGGCTGAAAAACAGAAGAGGCTGAAAAACAGAATGTGAGGCAGAGGAAGCTGAAAAAGGGGGGAAAATATGAGTTGGAGAAAGCTGAAGAAGAAAATATGAGTTTGTGGCGGCGCACAGCCTCATGGCAAACCGGCCCCGCTTGTATTGCCACGTGGTGGGGCAGCCATGGGGAAATGGCATCATCTGAGGTTTCTCTCTGACTCCAGCATCCCTTCCAGCCCACACTCTGGGCAGCAATTATGATGTCACAATGCACCAGGTGACTGAGCTCATGCTGCCCTTATATGGCCGTGCTGAATTTGAATAAAATCAGTCGTTAACGACCCTCAACGTGGTGGCTGCGTTTCTCCCACTGCTCACAGTGGTGACTCCGACAAGCCCAGACATTTTTCTGGACTCAAAACACCATGGATTCAGCAAAGGTTAATGCTGTCTCCATCAAGCTTCCTTCATTTTGGACCCACCGACCGAGAATGTGGTTTGGGCAGGCAGAAGCACGATTTCAACTCCGCAACATCTCCTCAGACGCCAAGATGTTCTATCATGTCCTGAGCGCTCTGGACCAAGATACGGCAGTGAGGGTGAACGACATCATCCACCAAATCCCGGCTACAGGCAAGTACACCATCCTCAAAGACCTGCTGCTTGGAACTTTTGGGCCAACTCCCCAGCAACGGGCTTCCAGGCTCCTTCACCTATATGGGCTTGGGGACTGTAGTCCGTCGGCGCTGATGGACGAAATGCTGGCCCTGGTGGAAGACCACAAGCATTGTTTTCCATCAGATATTCCTGGAACAGATGCCGGAGGACATTCAGCTGCTCCTCACAGATGAAGACTTCTCAAACCCAAAGAGAGCAGCAGCTCGTGCAGATACTCTCTGGCACACGAAGAGGGAGAACGAGGCAGCCCTCAACCAGGTGGCACGACCAGGAGCCAGCTGACCGCAAGCCACTCTCAAGACCAAGCCAGAGGAGCGCCAGTCAATCTGGTGTTTCTGCCACCAGCACTGGGGAGCGCGAGCCCATAAGTGCCACCAGCCCTGCGGGAAACGACCAGGTCAGCCGCCGTTGATTGCTGCAATGGCTGGCCACACAAACAGCTTCCTTCATGTGACGGGCAGATCCACCGGCCTCCGATTCCTGGTGGTCACTGGCTGAGCTCAGCATCCTTCCCCCCCCCCCCCACAGCATTAGAGACTCGCACCCAATCTCGAGGTCTAATCCTGCAGGTGGCCAACGGCTCCACTATTAGGACCTACGGCACCCGCAGGGCACAGATCCAGATCGGGAAGGAGAAGTTCCACTGGAAGTTCATCCTAGCCTCCGTGGACACCACACTGTTAGGGGCCGACTTCCTCAGAGCTCACAGCCTACTGGTTGACATGAAGGTGAAAAGGCTGGTCAGCGTTCGAACATTGCACTCCACCCTACTGGACACAGAAGTAGCCCGCAGGCCTGAAATCGCCACGGTCAGGGACGTTTGATAAGATCCTCAAGGAATTCCCCACCATCTTAGAGCCACGGTTCAACGCTGCCCTGTCCCAGCATGGGATCTTCCACCATATCGCCACACAGGGCCCCCTGCTGTACGCTAGACCCAGGCAGCTGCTGCCCGAGAAGCTCAAGCAGGCAAAGGAGGAGTTCTCCAGGCTCCAGGAACTGGGAATCGTCCGGCGCTTGGACAGCACCTGGGCATTGCCGCTCCATATTGTCCCGAAATCATCCAGGGACTGGAGACCATGCAGGGACTACCGTCGTTGAACGACACAACCACCCCCGGCAGGTACCCAGTGCCCTACATACAGGACTTCTCCGCCAACCTCCACGGCGCACGACGGGTCTTCTCCAAAGTGGACCTCGTGTAGGGAAACCATCATATCCCAGTGCATCCAGATGACGTAAGATGGCCATTATCACCCTTTCGGCCTCTTCGAGTTCCTGCGTATGCCCTTCGATCTAAAGAACGCTGCCCAAACGTTCCAGCTCCTCATGAATGCAATTGGAAAAGACCTGGACTTTGTGTTCATTTACCTGGACGATATTCTCATTGCCAGTCGCAACGGCAATGAACACAAAGCCCACCTCCGCACACTCTTTGCCTGGCTGGCGGACTTCGGCCTCAAGGTCAATGCGGCCAAATGCCAGTTCAGCAAGGTGTCCCTCCAGTTCCTGCGGCACAACATTTCGGCAGCTGGGGCTGCTCCAGCGCCAGAGAAGGTAGCGGCTGTTCTATGATTCCACAAACCCTCCACCCTGAAAGCCCTCCAAGAGCTTGCGGGGATGGTGAACTTTTACTATCATTTCATTCCTGGAGCTTGTAACCATTGTTCATGCTCATGGCCACTAAAGAAAAGATTTTATCGTGGTCAGAGGAGGCAGACAGGGCTTTCATCGCGACAAAGGAGGCTCTGGCCAGCGCCACTCTGCTGGTGCACCCGTGGACACTTCAGCTACGGCAGTGGTGGGGGGGGGGGGTTCTGGAATAGTGGCTCAATGGACAATGGCACCTGCTTGCCTCTTTCAGCAAGCAGCTGCACATGCCGGAGCTCAAATATAGTGCCTTCGACCGCTCCTGGCGCTGTATTTGGCCAACTGCCATTTCCGCTACTTCCTTGAGGACAGGCTGTTCACAGCTTTCATGGATCACAAGCCCCTCACTCAAGCACTGGCGATACCCAAGGATCTGTGGTCCACCAGACAGCAGCGCCACCTCTTATACGTGCGACCGACATCTGACACAGGATGAGCTCTTCCGTCCAGCCATCAACACTCTCGCGCCCAACCTGGATTACGAGCAACTGGCTCAGGAACAGAGGAATGATGCAGAGATGCAGGCCTTGTGGATCGCCAACTCAGGCCTCAAACTCAAGGATGTCTGGGTGCCCAGCAGCCCAGACACATTACTCTGTGACATCTCAACAGGCATGCCACGCCTGGTTGTCCCACCACACTGGAGGCCGAAGTTCTTCAGTCTGATCCACGACGTCGCTCACCCAGCAGTAAAGACAACCGTGTGGATGGTCTCAGTGGTTTGTGTGGAACAGGCTGAAGAAGGAGGTGGCGGAACTGGCCAGGAACTGTACCAGGTGCCAGATCTCCAAGGTCCAGTGACACACGCAAGCCCCCATCCAGAACTTCGACCTGGCAGTTCACAGATTCCAACACATCCAAGTTGATGTTGTCGGGCCCCTGCCAGTGTCCAAGGAGGTTCATTACCTCCTCATGGTGGTGGATCGGGCCACAAGGTCCCGATTAAGGAGGCTTCCGCGGAAACGTGCGCCAGGACTCTGGTCAGCCAATGGATCGCCCATTTCAGAGTCCCAGTGCATATCACTAGCGACAGAGGAGCACAGTTCACGTCTGCCCTGTTAATTCAGATGGCGAAGCTCCTGGGGGTCAAGCTCCACAACACCACAGCATACCACACGCAGTCCAACAGGTTGTTGGAGAAGTTCCACAGGCACCTGAAGGCATTACTTATGGCCAGGCTCTCCAGACCAGACTAGGCAGACGAACTACCTTGGGTCCTGCATGGGATTAGGACGGCACCCAAGGAGGACCTGCAGGCTTCAGCAGCGGAAATGGTCTATGACGACTGCTTTCCCTGCTGGGTGAGTTTTTCGGCCCAGACTCTGACACCATGGCCACCGACAAAACCTGCTGGTGGATCTATACAGGCGTCTGGCCTCCCTAGCTCCCCTACCCACGGTACCTGGCCGTTTCATTTCCCCAAAGAGCTCGACTCGACCCAGTTTGTTTTCATGCAGAGGGGACCACAAGGTGCAATGCTATAATGACTGTACGAGGGGCCATACAAAGTCTTGCACCGGTCCGGCGGAACCTTCACCCTGGACGTTAGGGGGAGAGGAACTTTTAACGGTGGACCGCCTGAAGGTGGCCCATCTGGACTTATCATAGCTGGTGCAGACGGCCGCGCCCAAGCACCAGGTCCGGCCGCCAAAGCGACAGGATGAGTAGCTGTTCTGTGGGTGGTTGTGTGGCAGCGCACATTCTTATGGTGAACCGGCCCTGCTTTTATTGCCAAGTGACAGGGCAGCCATGGGGAAATGGCATCATCAGAGGTTTCTCTCTGACTCCAGCATCCCTCCCAGCCCACACCCTGGGCAGCGATTATGATGTCACAATGCACCAGGTGACTGAGGTCATGCTGCCCTTATAGGGGCGTGCTGAATTTGAATAAAAACAGTCCTTCACGACCCTCAACATGGTGGCTGTGTTTCCTCCACTCCTCACACCGCCACAAGTTAGAGAAAGCTGAAAAAGGAAATATGACTTGGAAAAGATTGAAAGGGACAGGCAGTTTCAATTTGAGGTTAAAAATTGAGATGGAGAGAGTGTTTAGAGAAAGGGATGAAGGTAAGGTGGGAAAGGAAAGAACCTCTGGATTTGTATGTCATTTTTGTAAGAAACTGGGTGTGTGAATTGTCTAGTATTGAAAAAGAGATGAGAAAAGGAGGTTTTACCAGAAGCATGCATTCAGACAGTTTAAGGAGAGCAGATGTTCCAAACTTGGTAAGGGTGTCATGGATGTTTTCAAGCCTTTTTATGTCAGAGGACTTGGTTTCAGTAAGGGAGGGAGAATCACAGGTTCCAGCTAAAATTCTTAGAGATGCTCAGTCACTGTTGTTAGAAAGTGTTTTAACTCTGGATCAGAAGACTGACACAGAAGAGTCAACATTGATCATGTTACGAGCCTAGAGGACCCAGCAGCAATAGGTATTCACCAAGACAAAAGTTGCATTTAATTATCTTTAAACATGAAAGCAGAATGAAACTTTAACTTTTTAACTTAACCTAACTTAACCCCCTTCTAATTCTCACCACACGTGTATGTAATCTGTGTGTAAGTTCAGAAAAGTTCTTTGGTTCACAGTCCAATCTCACTTCTCATTCCTCCAAGTTCACCAGTATCAGGCAATTCTTATACTGTGCACAGACTTTAACATGTATAAAGTTCACCAGACTTTGGTGCTTGAAAGGTAAATAGTTACTACTCAGGAAGGTTCTTGTTGATTTTCAGAAAGAGATATGTTGTTCCAGGACATCCACAACTGATGTACTTCCATCAGTCACCACAGAGTTCCTTTTTGTTTCACTTATTCCAAGTAAAACATTAGACAGCCAGTCCTCTCCTCTCTTGCATGAACCACAAGGGTTGTGACTAGGCCATCTTCCAAACTGGGTCTTCTTGCCAGCTGGTCCTGTACAAGTTTCAGCTGCTCTTGCTGGCTGAAACACTGTCAAGTGATGTCTGTTTCTCTCTCTCTCTCTCTCTCTCTCTTCTCCCACACACACACACACACACACACACACACACACACAGACTGAGAGAAAACCTGTTTGACTCTCTGCTTACAAATCCACGTGACTTTCTTACAACAGCAAATTCTCCTTTCAGACGGCAGTGGCTCCAGCCTTGCTCTTTCATCTATGGCCTTGATAAGTGATGTCTCTTGAGCACTCTTCAAAGCTCTTGGAAAAAGGTGTGAGAAGCCACTATGTCCCAAGTATTTCAAATAAGATCTGTTTTAAAGTGTTTGCATGTGACCCACTCTTAAAAAAAATCTCAATTTATCTCCCAAAAACATTTCTATATACTCTGTCACAGATTAAAGGTGTTGGAGGTGGGGTAGCGTCAAATTCTCTTCACAATATAGTGATGAATTCAGATTTAGTTAAAGGACTTATTGTAGTTGGTGTAACTTCAAAGTTACCCATGAAGGGTGTCTCATTTTTATTAGCGAATGATTTGGCAGAGGATAAAGTTGGGTAAGCTTTGAGATTAACATGTTGGCCCAGTAAAGATGAGGTTGAAGAGGATTGTGAGATATATCCTGCATGTGTTGTTACGAGGTCTTTGCCTAAGAAAATGATGAGAGCTGAACAAGATCCAGTTGATAGACTTGCCCAGTGCTTCTGAAATAGTTTTGAAAAAAACAGGATAATTGTGAGAGTAAGGATTTATTTTTGTCAAGGAAAGAGTTGTTAGAAACAGAAGTACCTTTAAAGAAATTGCTCGAGACAAAAATTGAGAACAAAGAACATTTATTACAACAACAATGCAAAGTTGGGTGCTTCCCCTTACCCTGGGAATACACACATACACTGGAGCTCACCCAACTTTTATACAGTCAATTTCAGTATCAGAATACCCTCCCCCTTACATTCTTCTGCCCCCTGGATGGGTTTGGTATAGGCAATCCTTCCTGCCTACGTGCAGTTTCAGTATACTTGGAGGACCAGGGGGTATCCTGTCGGTGTCTTCTCATGCCATTATTCCCATTGTCCTTATTCACAACCTTGCCCTTGTCCCCATTCACACCTTTCCGACTCTCAGGGCTACTTCATATGCAGGGTTCGTTAATCTTGTCTAGGGTTTACTAGTTAAATATGCATAACTTGAAAAATCTGTGTATGGCTTACTAATTATATATGTATAACTTGCTAATACTGTCTAAGGTTTTCTAATTATTTATGCAAGCCTTGCTAATTCTATCTGGGGCTTGGCGACCCTTATCTCGTTCAGACTAACTCTACTTCTATTCTCAATTGTCTGTCCTTATCTCGTTCATTCAGTGAACTTGCTGCTTCTTTCTGAAGGGCTAGGAGATTCTTATCTTACTCAGACAGTGTCAGCTTCCTGCCTTCTAATATCCATGTCTCATGTTGGTTGTATTGGCTTCATTCATCTACTTATGTATCTATTTTATTTTCTTCATGTTCATATTGCAATATCAGTTTTTCTCATCTCTCACAATCCTCACTTTTCGTTTAGATCAGTAATACTGATCTCACACAATGATCAGTGTTACTGATCTCAGTGTTACTGGTCTCTCACAATCCTCCATTTTCTTTTAGATCAGTATTACTGATGTGGTAAAGTGGAATGTGGTGGTTTTCCCAGCTGGTCAATAAATGGATAGCAGTCTCCGTGTCCTCAGAAAGATGTTGGGAACCGTACATCCTTTGGGTGAAAGTGTTCTGACGAAGGGGTTGATGATTTAAACGATGTGCACAAGTCTGTATGTAGGGAAGCAGTAAGATGGTGAGAATAATGAGTCCAGCTGCTAAAAGGGTTGCGAGTATCAGACTCCAGTAACCGGTGAAAAGTCCAGTCCATCCCACAGAGGACCGAGGTTGCAAAGTCTGTACCTGGGCATGGGAAGTTTTTCGAAGTCCTGAAGAAGTGTTCTTAACCGCCTGCCCGTTGTGAGTAGTGTCTTTAAGGAGTCTTTCACAAGTGCTGCCTTCAGCAGCGAAGCTGTAATCGAGAGGCAGGCGGTGTTGTTGAAGTGTGCCTGGTAAACGTTGTTTATCTTCAGCCCGTAACCTCAGGGCCATTGTGTTCTGTTGGATGATGATGCCCAAGGCTGCATGGAGTCTGATTAGATGTTTCAGATGGCAAGGAGCGTTAGCGATCTGTAGCCGCTTTTGCCGTTTATAACTGGAACTCCCCTTAACGATGCAGTAGTAAGGATTCTGAATGCTGGAGGAACCCAAAGGATGTTTGAGAAAAGACCAGTCTGGGGAGGATTGTGCATTACGATTAGAGATGTGTGTTATAGTATGAGTATAATTGAAGTTGTGAGTCGAAGCCTGTCTGTGTACATTAGCAAACGTCTTCTCTCTCTCTCTCTCTCTCTCTCTCTCTGTGACAGGTGCATTGGTTACTAACATTCAGTGTGTCTTCATCATATCGCTCTCTTTGTGCTACAGGTTTAGAACTCATACCTTTAATATCTATGTGGGAAGTTAAGTGAAGCTCGCTACAGCTGTTCTGGTCCCCTGGTCCGTATTGGAATCCCTTATTAAAGCATATCTCACTATGGCTAAAAACTAAATCTACACCTTAACTCTAAAGGAAAAAAAATTGTGACCTCTGCTGCCCCTATTCCAGGAGGACTTAATACATTGCGAGTAATTAAGTGATGTCCCAGAAATGGAGAAGCAACAATTAAACAATACAATAAAGAATAAAAACAACATTACGGCACTTTTTCATGGCGTAGTGTAAGTTTCAGGTCAGAAGGATGAGGCACTGCACGGCAGGTGGAGGGTTGAGTTTGACTGTCATGATCCTGTGGTTCGGTAGCTGGTTTAATTCGTTGGATGTGGGTCCAGCCTTTTTCTCTCGTTCGCACGGCAGTGTCTGAAATCAAAAGTACACAGTAGGGACCATCCCAGGCAGGTTTCAGTTGGTTATCTTGCCATGCTTTGACATAAACCCAATCCCCAGGCTTAATAGAATGGATAGGAAACTCCAGGGTGGAGTTTGGGCTAATAATCCCTTCTGTTTCAGGTCGTGTATAGAAGTAGAAAGACCCTGTAGAAATTTTGAAATGTATTGATCATTAGCCTCAGGGATAGGGGTATCAGTGTGGAATCCCATAAATGGAAGTCCAAACATCATTTCGTATGGTGAGACTGCAAGGTCTTAACGAGGGGCTGTGCGAATTCTAAGCAGGGCTAATGGTAAAGATTTAATCCATGAGAGGCCAGTCTCTTCATGAAGTCGAGTGAGTTGATTTTTCAAAGTTTGATTCATTCTTTCAACTCGACCTGAACTTTGGGGGTGCCATGGGGTATGTAGTTGCCAGTCTATTCCCAGTTTCTTGCAGACACCCTGGAGAACCTGAGAGGTAAAATGTGTACCTCGGTCTGAACCAATGGTTTGAATCAGACCATATCTTGGAATCACAGATTCAATAAGTATTCTGATCACAGTGCTAGCTCGATCATTCGGGGTGGGGAAAGCTTCAACCCATCGTGTAAAATGATCTACCATCACCAGAAGGTATTTGTAAATACCAATTTTAGGAAGTTCTGTAAAATCAACTTGTATGCGTTGAAACGGGCGAACTGCGATGTCGCGACCGCCAGGCATTACAGGGCGCATAGATTTCTTATTGATTCTCTGACAGATCGGACAACCGCGAGTAATAAGTTTAGCTATTGTATATATACCGGAGCAGTGTAAGGATCGTTGAAAGGCATCAACAAGAGCCTGGGTTCCCCAATGTGTCTGTTGGTGTAGCTGATCTACCACTTGGCGGGCTAATGCTTTAAGGACTTGACGTCCGTCTGCCGTCCACCACAACCCGTCGGCAGTTTGGCGAAATCCCTTATCTTTCATTGAGACCTCCTCTTCCCGTGAAAAGATGGGGGTTTTTTAATCTCTAGTGGTGTGGGTAGTAATAGGTGGATGTGAATCTTTTCCGCAAGTGCAGCCTGTTTGGCAGCTGCATCAGCCTATCTGTTGCCGTGAGCTTCAGGACTGTCACCACTTCGATGTCCTCAGACATGTACTACGGCTATTTCAGTCAGGAGCGTCAGAGCACCTAGGGATTGGACAATTAAGTGCTCATGGGCTAACTTCTGTCCTTTACCAGTTATCATTCCTCGTTCTTTCCAGATCTTCCCAAAGGTGTGGACTACACCAAAAGCGTACTTAGAGTCAGTGTAGATAGTGCCTATTTTGCTCTCTAAGCCGTGGAGTGCTCTACATAGGGCGTATAATTCACAGGATTGCGCTGACCAATGACCAGGGAGGCAACCGGCTTCAATCACCAGTCCTTGCTTCCCATCCACTACACTATACCCACTATAGCGAGTTCCTGCAATGCATCGTGAAGAGCCGTCAATAAACCATCTTTCACCTTCTTTTAAAGGGACATCAGTTAGATCTTCTCTAATTTTGTTTTGTAGGTCTATAACTTCTAAGCACCCATGTTCTAATTCATTTGTGGAATTGTCCAAATTTGAAGCAACGAGGGTTTTAGTTGTAAGCAAGGTCAAATCATCCCTATCCATTAGGATCGTTTCATATTTTAAAATTCTAGAGTCCGTGAGCCATCTCCCAGCACGCTGTAAGAGAATATTGCGGACTGTGTGAGGGGTGTGAACTATCATAGGGGCGCCGAAAGTAATTTTTCGTCCTTCCTCAACTAAAACAGCAGTGGCTGCGATGGCTTGTACACATTCTGGCCAGCCACGACAAACGGGGTCTAAAACCTTTGATAGGAAAGCCACTGGTTGTCTATAGCCTGCCCTGTCCTGGGTTAGTACTCCGGTGGCTACACCTCCTTTTGCATTAGTATACAAGTCAAAAGGCTTATTTAAGTCGGGTAGTGCCAAGACTGGGGCACGCGTAAGGCTATGTTTAACGAAGTTAAAATCTTTAATCTCATCGTCTGTCCAGGCAAGAGCTCCGGTCCCTATTATCGTGAGTTTAAAGTAAAGAAATTTGACAAGGCTAGAATAATTTTCCATCCAGATTCTACAGAATCCCACTAAGCCAAGGAATTTCCTAAGTTCCTTGGCATTTTTGGGAGGGGGAATCTGCAGAATATCACCTATTCTCTCTGGACTAATTTTCCTGCTTCCCTGACTCACTAGATGTCCTAAGTATTTAACTTCCGATTGTACAAATTGTAGTTTGGATTTGCTGACTCTAAGACCTTTTTTCTCTAAAAAATTTAAAAGTGCAACAGTAAATTCTTTAGCCAATTCGTACGTTCTTCCAGTAATTAACAAGTCGTCAACGTATTGTATTAGCTGACAATTGTCTCTCCGAGGAGCCTCATCTGGTATCTGTTCTAGGACCTGACCGAATAAATTTGGAGATTCTGTAAAGCCCTGAGGAAGGACAGTCCACTGGTATTGATTTTTACGTCCAGTAAAAGGGTTTTCCCATTCAAAGGCAAACATGTCTCTGCTTTCTGTTGCCAATGGACAGGTCCAGAATGCGTCTTTGAGATCAATGACACTGAACCATGCATTATGGGGATCGATTTTACTCATGATCGTATAGGGATTAGGTACAACAGGGTGACGGGTGAGAATTATTTTGTTCAACTCCCTTAAGTCCTGCACTAATTGATAGGTACCGTCTGGTTTCTGGACAGGTAAAATCGGGGTATTAAAGGGTGACATACAAGGTTCGAGTATACCATTCTTAAGCAACTGGTCAATTACGGGCTGCAGACCTTTTCGGCCAGCCATAGGAATTGGGTACTGTTTTCTTCTAATTGTTTGTTGTGAGTCTTTTAAAGTTACTTGTAGGGGAGGAATGTCTAGAACTCCTCTATTGCCTTTTTCTGCCCATACCCTTGGATTTATAAGTTCTCGATCTTCCTCGCTTAAAATATAAAATTGAACCCCGATGCCTGATTCTAGTGGTCTGGTACCAATAGCCAATTGGTCCTGTAAGTCTCGTCCTAATAAGCATACTCCAGCTTGGGGAAGTAGTAGAAGATCCTCTACTATTACCTTATTTCCCATTTGGATTCTGACCTCTCTTAATACAGGGACTGTGAAGTCTCTTCCTCCCACCCCTGAAACTATCATTGTCCCTTCTATTCTAACCCCCTTTGGTTGGTGTAAAATACTAGACTGGGCTGCCCCAGAATCAACGAAAAATATCATGTTGTCACTGTGGGGTCCTATGCATAAATTTACTAATGGTTCTCCGTGCAGCCCCACGGTGTGTATTGACTGAGAACCGTGACCCCCCCTATTCATAATCTGCTTCCATCAGGGCATAGGATCGCGTGTCCCTGGCTCGCAGTGGGCAATCCTTTTTAAAGTGTCCTTCCTTTTTACAATGGAAACAGACAAATGCTCCTGTTTCCCAATCTCTACCTGGGTTTCTAAGGTGCCCCGGGAAGAGTTGTCATCCCTGGAATCCTCCTCTACTCCTCCATCTACTGGGGTCCCCACTTCCCCACCCGTGGCTCCCCTCTCCGCATACAGGAGCTGGCACACAGTCCCTACCTTTTTCATGTCGCTCATCTACTACCTCTCTGACTGCTTGGATTATAATTTTTGCCTTCCCTTTCTGCTTATCTTCAGACCTCTGGACAAATGCTTTCTGTGCAATCTGTAGTAGCTGGGTAATTCCTTGCTCATGCCAATTTTCTGTTTTTTGTAATTTTCTTCTAATGTCTGGGGCTGAGTTGGTAACAAAACCCATTAGTACTAATTGTTCCCCTGCTGGGGATTCAATGTCGAGACCCCCATATTGCTGTATTGCCGTGCGCAATCTATTCAGAAATGCGGAGGGGGTCTCCTCAGGACCTTGGGGAACCTCAAAGGCTTTCTTGAAATTCTGTCCCTTTGGGACAGATTCCTTGATTCCTCTTATCAAATTAACCCTGTATTCTTCCATCAATACCCGACCGTCATTGGTATTTTTATCCCAATTAGGTCTTGCCAAGGGGAATTTAGTTTCTCCTGGTACCGCATCTGGTCCCCCTTGGTGATCCCTATCCCAGACTCTAATCCCTGCCTGGCGGATCATTCCATGCTCATCCAAAGTAAACAGAGTCTTAAAGATAGATGTTAACTCCTCCCAAGTATATAGATTTGGTCCCAAAAATTGGTCTAACTGTTCGGCACATCCCTGGGGATCTTCTATCAGGGAGGTCAGTTCTTTCTTAAAGTTACGCACTTCAGTACTGGTCAGGGGCACATTTACGAAACCGAGACCCTCTCCCACAGGAACTTCCCGCAGGGGTCGCGTCCAGTTGGTTTCTGGCTTATTAGGTCTGGGTTCCTGCTCCCTGGGAGATGGATTGGGGGGTTCTGCCCTTTCTTCCTGAAGAGTCTCACACTGTTCTAAATTTAAGTTTCCTCTCTCTCCTGTCAACGGAGGTGGTAATCGAGTGCTTTGTGAGCAAGTCATCATACCACTCCTGCTCTCTTCTCTCTTCTCTAGTGGTGGGGGAGGTGCAGAAGGGTAGGTTATAGGAGGGGGAGGAAAGATAGGAGCCGGCATAGGAGGAACATAAGGTGGAGGGAGGGAATGTAGCACATCCCACCCTTGTGGTTCAGGGACAAAAGGTTCCTCCTCTCTCTTGTCCTTGTACTCTTTTTCTTTCAAAACCAATTGATCACACAATCCCCTAAGCCAGCAGGCTGCATATTCCCTGCTCTCTAGATTATCTCTCTGGTTTTGATAGAGCCAGATGTTCAAAGCTTGACACATCCAGTCATCCTCGGATCCGAGCTTTGGCCAGTACACGGAGCTCCCTTTAATCGGGCATTTAACCCATTCTATACAACAATACCTGACCATGGTCAGTTTGTTCTTTCCACGGGTCCTTCCCGTGCCCCACTCAGATAACATCAACCCAAGCGGGCTGTACGTAGTTATCTGATTCTCACATCCTTTACCAGGACTCTCTTCCTTGCTACCCATACTTCCCATAATGATAGGCAAGTAAAATTCCTCTTACCGGGTTCCAGTAGCAATGCTCTAGCGCGCTTCCTTAACGTTCTTCCGTCGTTTGTTCTCAATGCCTCTTCTCGGATATCACTCGCTTCTTCCACTGACCAGCCACCCGTCGTCCGTGAGTCCAGCTGAATCAGCTGGGGTGCACCTACTCTCGTCATCGGGCACTCTGTCAGTGGAGGGAGTGTGATCCCGGACGAGTCCCCATTTGTTAGAAACAGAAGTACCTTTAAAGAAATTGCTCGAGACAAAAATTGAGAACAAAGAACATTTATTACAACAACAATGCAAAGTTGGGTGCTTCCCCTTAACCTGGGAATACACACATACACTGGGGCTCACCCAACTTTTATACAGTCAATTTCAGTATCAGAATACCCTCCCCCTTACATTCTTCTGCCCCCTGGATGGGTTTGGTATAGGCAATCCTTCCTGCCTACGTGCAGTTTCAGTATACTTGGAGGACCAGGGGGTATCCTGTCGGTGTCTTCTCATGCCATTATTCCCATTGTCCTTATTCACAACCTTGCCCTTGTCCCCATTCACACCTTTCCGACTCTCAGGGCTACAGTCCCTTCATATGCAGGGTTCGTTAATCTTGTCTAGGGTTTACTAGTTAAATATGCATAACTTGAAAAATCTGTGTATGGCTTACTAATTATATATGTATAACTTGCTAATACTGTCTAAGGTTTTCTAATTATTTATGCAAGCCTTGCTAATTCTATCTGGGGTTTGGCGACCCTTATCTCGATCAGACTAACTCTACTTCTATTCTCAATTGTCTGTCCTTATCTCCTTCATTCAGTAAACTTGCTGCTTCTTTCTGAAGGGCTAGGAAATTCTTATCTTACTCAGACAGTGTCAGCTTCCTGCCTTCTTATATCCATGTCTCATGTTGGTTGTATTGGCTTCATTCATTTACTTATGTATCTATTTTATTTTCTTCATGTTCATATTGCAATATCAGTTTTTCTCATCTCTCACAGAGTTAATTCAACCACACAAAACAGATACAGATCTTGTTGACTTAAGGGACAAAGCAGTAACTGAATAGGAGATTAAAGAAATGGCTTATGGATATTACTTGAAGGGTGAATTGTTGATGAGAAAATATTTGATATTTCTGCTAATGAAGAGTGGGCAATGATTCATTAGTGGTTGTTCATAGAAATTACCGGAATGAAATTTTAAATTTAGCCCACGGTATACCTTTGGGTGGACATCTTTGTGTAAACAAAACCATAACTAAGATTTTGAGACATTTTTTCTGGCCTGGTTTGAGGAAGGATGTTGTAAATTGGTGCTGGACATGTCACGTTTGTCAGGTTGTGGGTAAATCTAACCAGGGTCCTTCATTGGTCCATTGCAACCTATTCCTATTGTTGGGGAACCTTTCACTAAGGTTATTGTGGATTGTGCAGGTCCCCTGCCTAAAACTAAGTCTGGGAATCAGTACTTATTAACAATTATGTGTACAGCATTTTCCAGAGGTTATACCATTAAGGAATATTAAAGCCAAAATGGTAGTTAAAGCTCTGGAAAGATTTTTTTCAGTTTTTGGATGACCGAAAGAGATCCAGAGTGATCAAGGATCTAACTTTGTCTGGCTCGTAACATTTTATGGTAACATGTCTGGGCTGTTTCAACAGTTGATTAATGAGTGGGAATAAAACAGATCACTTCATCTGCATACCATCCTGAAACTTGGGGAGCTTTGGAAAGATTTAATTCTAATCTTAAAAATATAATGAGGATTTATTTGCAGCAAGGGAGGCTGTACAGGATTCATTAGGTTTCAGCCCTTTTGAAATTGTGTTGGGGCATCAGGTTAGAGGATCTTTAATGTTGATAAAAGAACAGTGGGTTAATGAGGATGTGCAGTTGAACTTGCTGGATTATGTTTCTAAATTTAAAGATAGGTTACAAAAAGTGTGGACTTTGGCTCGAGAGGATTTAGAAATGGCTCTGGGTAAAAATTAAGTTTATTTGACAGGAAAGCTCAAGTGAGGAATTTTAAGACAGGAAGTAAAGTTTTGATTTTGTTTCCAACATATGACAATCCTTTGAGAGTTAGATTTTCTGGACCGTACATAGTTAAATCAAAACTGAGTGATGTTAGCTATGTTGTTAACACTCCAGATCGAAGGAATAAAACTCAGGTTTGTCACATAAATATGTTGAAACTGTTAGAAATTAAAGTACCTTTAAAGAAATTGCTCGAGGCAAAAATTGAGAACAAAGAACATTTATTACTACAACAATGCAAAGTTGGGTGCTTCCCCTTACCCTGGGAATACACACACATACTGGGGCTCACCCAACTTTTATACAGTCAATTTCAGTATCAGAGTGCCCTCCCCCTTACATTCTTTTGCCCCCTGGATGGGTTTGGCATAGGTAATCCTTCCTGCCTACGTGCAGTTTCAGTACACTTGGAGGACCAGGGGGTATCCTGTGGGTGTCCCATCATGTCATTGTCCTTATTCACACCTTCCTGATTCTCGGGGCTACAATCTCTTGGTATGCGGAGTTGACTCATTCTATCTAGGGTTGGCTAATTTCATATGTATAAATCTGTGTATGGTTAGCTAATTAGATATGTAGGACTTGGTACTTCTGTCCAGGGCTAGGAGACCTTTATCTGATCCAGACTACCTCAACTTCCTACATTCTATTGTACCTTACCATTCCTTTTCTTAGTCTTATGGTCTTGTCACAAAGACTAGAAGATTCTTATGTTAATCGTGCTGACTCTGCTTTCCTGCATCCTAACCCCCAAGCTTATCCTGTTTGTACTGGTTACAGCCATTTACTGATGAACTTTAGTTTCTTCCATGTTCATAATTTTAGATCAATTTTCCCATCTCTCACAAAACCTTATTATGAGGATAATGGTAATGGAAAACAATCTGTATCTGAGATGTTGATTGTTGACAGGGTTGAGGAAGTTATGGATCATAAGATTATGGAAACAGAATCTTGTGAGGGTAACCTTAAAGAAACCATGGTTCCTGTACACCTGTGTAACTCAACAATTTTGGAAAAGTTAGGCCATCTTAAGTCACAAGAACAGATGCAGTTGAAAGTATTAACTTTGAAATATACAAATTTGTTTCCTGATGTTCCAAAAAGGACATCAGTGATTTATCATGATGTGGACGTAAGAGAAGCAAGTCCCATAAAACAACATCCAAATATTCATTCAGAAGAATAAAATCATGGATCAGAAGGTGAAATATATGTTGAGAAATTATTAGAGCTTCAAACTCAGATTGGAGTTCTCCTTGTATTCTGGTACCGAAACCAGGTGGAACTGTTAGGTTCTGTACAGATTACAGGGATATACAGGCATATAGATTGGACTAGTCAAATTGGTAAAAATACTGAGGAGGAGGAATTCCTTGAATGTTTACAGGACGGTTATCTAGACCAATATGTCGAGGAACCAACTTGGAAGCAGGCCATTTTAGATTGGGTATTATGCAATGATAAGGGGCTAATCAACAATCTTGTTGTACGAGGCCCTTTGGGTAGGAGCGATCACAATATGATCGAATTCTCACTCGACATGGAGAGTGATGAAATTAAAACCGAGACTAAGGTCCTGAATTTAAATAAAGGGAATTATGATGGTATGAGACAGGAGTTGAGTAAGATTGATTGGGTGGTGTTTATGGGGGAATTGACTGTGGATAGACAATGGAAAGCATTCACAGATCTAATGGAGAAATTGCAAAAATCGTTTATACCGGTTTGGCATAAAAATAAACCAAAATAGATGACTCAACCATGGATAACAGGGGAAATTAGAGACAGCATTAGGTCCAAAGAGAGAGCATATCAATTGGCCAAAAAAGTACCACAACCGAAGACGGGAGCAGTTCAAGATGCACCAAAGGAGGACAAAGGGATTAATCAAGAGAGCAAAAATAAATTACGAAAGTAAGCTTGCAGCAAATATAAAAACCGACTGCAAAAGCTTTTATAAATATGTCAAGAGGAAAAAATTGGTGAAATCCAGAGTAGATCCCTTGCAGTCGGAATCAGGGGAATATATAATGGGGAATAAGGAAATGGCAGACCAATTAAATTCTTACTTTAGTTCTGTTTTTACAAGAGAGGATACAAATAACCTCCCAAGGATGTTGGGAAACATACAGACTAATGCAAAGGAGGAACTGAAAGAAATCAGTATCTCTAAGGACATGGTCTTGGAGAAATTGATGGGATTGAAGGCAGATAAATCCCAAGGGCTTGATAATCTACATCCTAGGGTACTTAAGGAAGTGGCCATTCAGATAGCAGATGCTTTAAGAATTATTTTCTAGAACTCGATAGACTCAGGATCAGTACCCATGGATTGGAGGGTAGGTAATGTTACCCCACTATTTAAAAAGGGGGGTAGCGAAAAAGCGGGGAATTATAGGCCGGTGAGCCTTACATCAGTAGTGGGCAAAATGATGGAATCCATTATTAAGGATGTAATAGCGGAGCATATGACTAGCAGAGAAGGGATCGGACGGAGTCGACATGGATTTACAAAAGGTAAATCGTGCTTGACAAATCTATTGGAATTCTTTGAGATGGTGACAGGTAAAATAGATGGGGGAGAGCCAGTGGATGTGGTGTACCTGGACTTCCAAAAGGCCTTCAATACGGTCCCGCATAAACGACTGGCTTCCAAAATCAAGGCTCATGGGATTGGGGGCAAAGTATTGATGTGGATTGAGAACTGGCTGGCAGATAGAAGACAGAGAGTTGGGATAAATGGCTCGTTTTCTGAGTGGCAGGCGATGGGTGACCAGTGGGGTGCCACAGGGATCTGTACTGGGGCCCCAGCTGTTCACAATTTACATTAATGATCTGAATGAGGGGATTGGATGTAATATCTCCAAATTTGCAGATGACACTAAGCTAGGAGGGGTTGTGTGCACGGAAGAGGGGGTCAGGAAGCTTCAGTGTGATTTGGATAAATTGAGGGACTGGGCAGATACATGGCAAGTGCACTACAATGTGGATAAATGTGAGGTTATCCACTTTGGTAATACAAACCGGAGGGCAGATTACTATTTGAATGGCAATAGATTAAGAGATGGGAAAGTGCAGAGAGACCTAGGGGGTACTTGTACACCAGTCTCTGAAGGCAAGCATGCAGGTACAGCAGGTGGTTAAAAAGGCAAATGGTATGTTGGCCTTCATATCAAGAGGGTTTGAGTATAGGAACAAGGATACCTTATTGCAGCTGTACAGGGCCTTGGTGAGGCCCCACCTGGAGTATTGTGTGCAGTTTTGGTCACCTTACCTAAGGAAGGATGTCCTTGCAATGGAGGGAGTGCAGAGGCGATTCACCAGGCTGATACCTGGAATGGCAGGAATGACTTATGAGGAAAGATTGCGCAAATTGGGATTATACTCGCTGGAGTTTAGAAGATTGAGAGGGGATCTCATAGAGACAAATAAAATTCTGGCAGGACTGGACAGAATAGATGCAGATGGGATGTTTCCAATGATGGGAAAATCCAGAACCCGGGGCCATGGTTTGAGGATAACAGGCAAACCATTTAGGACCGAGATGAGGAGGAATTTCTTTACCCAGAGGGTGGTGAATCTGTGGAATTCATTGCCACAGAGGGCAGGAGAGGCAGGTTCATTAAATATATTTAAGAGGGAATTAGATATATTTCTTCAGTATCAAGGTATTAAAGGTTACGGAGAGAAGGCGGGGACGGGGTACTGAACTTTAAGATCAGCCATGATCTCATTGAATGGCGGAGCAGGCTCGAAGGGTCGAATGACCTACTCCTGCTCCTATCTTCTATGTTTCTATGTTATTCAGTAACTAAAACAGATGTTTATCCTATTCTGAGAATTGATGACTATGTTGATAAAATTGGGAAAGCTAAATTTCTTACTAAGTTGGATTTGTTTTTTTTTATTTTTTTATTTTTCACACCATAAATCACATTGACCATGATACATACTTTTTCCTTTTCAAATATATACAGTGCCATTTTCTCCCTCCCTCCTCCCATCCCACCCTCCCTACCTCCCCCCCTCCATCCATTTAAAGTACAAAATCTAGGATACATTAAACCAGTCAAACAATGTTGTCATTAAATAAAAATAAACAAGAAATTCCACTGAGTCAATTCTTTTCATTTCCTTCTCCTTTCGTTAATTTAGGTAGTGAAAGTCCCCAGTAGGTTTTCTCTATTGTGTTTCATGTAAGGCTCCCATATTTGTTCAAATATTTCAATATTATTTCTTAAACTATATGTTATTTTTTCTAATGGAATACATTTATTCATTTCTATATACCATTGTTGTATTTTCAAATTATCTTCCAATTTCCAGGTTAACATAATACTTTTTTTGCTACGGCTAGAGCTATCTTAACAAATCTTTTTTGTGCACCATCCAAATCAATTCCAAATTCTTTATTTTTTATGTTACTTAGGAGGAAGATCTCTGGATTTTTTGGTATATTGCTTTCTGTAATTTTATTTAATATTTGGTTTAGATCTTCCCAAAATTTTTCTACTTTCTCACATGTCCAGATTCCATGAATTGTTGTTCCCATTTCTTTTTTACATCGAAAACATCTATCAGATACTGTTGGGTCCCATTTATTTAACTTTTGAGGTATAATGTATAGCCTGTGTATCCAGTTATATTGTATCATACGTAACCTCGTATTTATTGTATTTCTCATCGTTCCAGAACATAACTTGTCCCATGTTTCCTTTTTTATTTTTATATTTAAATCTTGTTCCCATTTTTGTTTAGTTTTACCATTTGTTTCCTCATTCTCCTTTTCTTGCAGTTTAATATACATATTTGTTATAAATCTTTTGATTATCATTGTATCTGTAACCACATATTCAAAGTTACTTCCCTCTGGTAACCTCAGACTACTTCCTAATTTGTCCTTCAAGTAGGATCTCAATTGGTAATATGCCAGCACTGTATCTTGAGTTATATTGTATTTATCTTTCATTTGTTCAAAGGATAATAATCTATTTCCTGAAAAACAATTTTCTATTCTTTTGATCCCTTTTTTCTCCCAGTCTCTAAAGGAAAGGTTATCTATTGTAAAAGGGAGTAACTTATTTTGCGTCAATATTAGTTTTGGTAATTGATAATTTGTTTTATTTCTTTCTACATGAATCTTTTTCCAAATATTGAGTAGATGATGTAATACTGGAGAACTCCTACGTTGTACCAATTTTTCATCCCATTTATATAATATGTGTTCAGGTATCTTTTCCCCTATTTTATCTAATTCTAATCTAGTCCAATCTGGCTTTTCCCTTGTTTGATAAAAATCTGATAGGTATCTTAATTGTGCGGCTCTATAATAATTTTTAAAGTTTGGCAGTTGTAAGCCTCCTTGTTTATACCATTCTGTTAATTTATCTAGTGCCATCCTCGGTTTCCCCCCTTTCCATAAAAATTTCCTTTAACTCCTTGAAGAATTTCTCTGTCAAGTGTATTGGCAATGCCTGAAATAGGTATAATATCCTTGGGAAAATGTTCATTTTAATACAGTTTATCCTTCCTATTAGTGTTAGTGGTAAATCTTTCCAATGCTCTAAATCGCCCTGTAATTTTTTCATTAGTGGATAATAATTGAGTTTATATAGATGGCCGAGATTTTTATTTATTTGTATACCTAGGTATCTTATTGCTTGCATTTGCCATCTGAATGGTGATTCCTTCTTAAATTTTGAGAAATCCGCATTATTCATTGGCATTGCTTCACTTTTATTTATGTTAATCTTGTAACCCGACACTTCTCCATATTCCTTCAATTTCTTATATAATTCTATTATTGATAGTTCTGGTTCTGTTAAGTATACTATAATGTCATCTGCAAATAAACTGATTTTATATTCCTTGTCTTTTATTTTTATCCCTTTTATATTATTTTCTGTTCTTATCAATTCTGCTAGTGGTTCTATAGCTAACGTGAACAATAAGGGTGATATTGGGCATCCCTGCCGTGTTGACCTGCTTAAGATAAATTGCTTTGATATATATCCATTTACTGTCACTTTTGCCAATGGCCCCTTATATAATGCTTTAATCCAATTAATATAATTCTCTGGTAAACTGAATATTTGCAATACTTTGAATAAATAATTCCATTCTACTCTGTCAAAGGCCTTCTCTGCGTCTAAAGCATCTGCTACTGTTGGCGCTTTCCTCCCTTCTACTGCATGAATTAAGTTAATAAATTTACAAATATTGTCTGTTGTGCGTCTTTTTTTAATAAATCCAGTTTGGTCTAGATTTAACATTTTCGGTACATACTCTGCTAATCTGTTTGCTAATAGTTTAGCTATTATCTTATAATCTGTGTTAAGTAATGATATTGGTCTATATGATGCTGGTGCGAGTGGATCTTTCCCTTGCTTTAGTATTACTGTAATTATTGCAGTTTTACATGAATCTGGTAAGCTTTGTGTTTTATCAATCTGGTTGATAACTTCCAGGAGGGGAGGAATTAATAAATCTTTAAATGTTTTATAGAATTCTATTGGGAATCCATCCTCTCCTGGTGTTTTATTATTTGGTAATTTTTTTATTATCTCTTGTATTTCTACTATTTCAAATGATTCTGTTAATTTATTTTGTTTGTCTTTTTTCCTTGATGCCAATACCATTTTCTTAGCTTGTTAAGCTGCCATACTAGAATTTTGTGCGTTTTTTTCCCCTAGTTCATAATATTTCTGTTTTGTCTTCATTGTTCTTCTCCACCTTATATGTTTGTAGTGTTTCATATTTCATTTTTTTATCTGCCAATTCTCTTCTTTTAATTGTATCTTCCTTCATTGCTAATTCTTTTTCTATATTTACTATTTCCCTTTCCAACTGCTCTGTTTCCTGATTATAGCCCTTCTTCATCTTGGTTACATAACTTATTATTTGCCCTCTAATGTACGCTTTCATTGCATCCCATAGTATAAACTTATCTTTCACTGATTCCGTATTTATTTCAAAATACATTTTAATTTGTCTTTCAATTAATTCTCTAAAATCCTGCCTTTTGAGTAGCATGGAGTTTAATCTCCATCTATACATTCTTGGAGGGATGTCCTCTAACTCTATTGTCATTATTAAGGGTGAATGGTCTGATAATATTCTAGCTTTATATTCTGTTTTTCTTACTCTATCTTGCATATGAGCTGATAACAAAAATAGGTCTATTCTTGAGTATGTTTTATGTCTAGCCGAGTAATAGGAATATTCCTTTTCCTTTGGGTGTTGTTTCCTCCATATATCCAAAAGTTGCATTTCTTCCATCGATTTAATTATAAATTTGGTTACTTTGTTCTTTCTGTTAATTTTTTTCCCAGTTTTGTCCATATTTGAATCCAAATTCAGGTTGAAATCCCCTCCTATTAATATGTTCCCTTGCGTATCTGCTATCTTCAAAAAAATATCTTGCATAAACTTTTGATCTTCTTCGTTAGGTGAATATACATTGAGTAGATTCCAAAACTCCGAATATATCTGACATTTTATCATTACATATCTCCCTGCTGGATCTATTATTTCCTCTTCTATTTTAATTGGCACATTTTTACTAATTAATATAGCTACTCCTCTGGCTTTTGAATTATACGACACTGCTGTTACGTGTCCTACCCAATCTCTCTTTAATTTCTTGTGCTCCAATTCAGTTAAATGTGTTTCTTGCACAAATGCAATATCAATTTTTTCTTTTTACATTAAATTTAGCAGTTTCTTCCTTTTAATTTTGTTATGTATTCCGTTAATATTTAAAGTCATATAGTTCCGCGTAGCCATTTCATACTTTGTTTATCTTCTCTTTCCGTTTCTCCATCATCACCTTTCCTTCTTATCCATTTCTGCTTTCTTGTTTTGAACACTTTATAAGACAACATTTCTAAAACATCAAACATTTTCCTTATTCTCCTATTTAAAACTTCTTTAACCCCATTCTCCCCTCTCCCTCCTGAGTTGCCCTTTATCTCTTGTCAGGCAACCAAATCTCCCCTCTCCATTTGGATTTGCGAATTCACTCGCAAACGTCAACTGATTTTGTAGTGACCGTAACTCCTCCCCACCCAGCCCCCCCCAGAAAAGATTTCAATTTTCATGTGTAACAAAGGTCACTCTTTTAATTCCCTCCTTATTCCCTCTATTCCCTTTCCCTCCCTTATTAATTCTTGTCTATACTCTATATATTTTCCTCTAAATACGGATACATTCATGTATACACACTATATATATATATATATATATATATATATACACACATATATACCCCTTTACACACATACATATAGTTCGTGGTCATTTTTACTCTCATTACATGTCTTCATCTCTCTGCTTGTTTTGTAGTTGTTCTGCAAATTTCCTTGCTTCCTCTGGATCCGAGAATAGTCTGTTTTATTGCCCTGGAATAACTATTTTAAGTACCGCTGGGTACTTTAACATAAATTTATATCCTTTTTTCCATAAGATCGTTTTTGCTGTATTGAACTCCTTCCTCTTCTTCAGGAGTTCAAAACTTATGTCTGGATAGAAAAATTTTTTTTTGAATTTTATATTCCAGTGGCTTTTTGTCTTCTCTTACTTTCTTCATTGCTTTCTCCAATATATTTTCTCTTGTTGTATATCTTATGAATTTTACTAAAATGGATCTTGGTCTTTGTTGCGGTTGTGGTTTCGGGGCTAAAGTTCTATGTGCTCTCTCTATTTCCATTTCTTCCTGTAATTCTGGTCTCCTAGGACCCTGGGGATCCAATCTTTTATAAATTCTCTCATATTCTTGCCTTCTTCATCTTCCTTAAGGCCCACTATCTTTATATTATTTCTTCTATTATAGTTTTCTATTATATCTATCTTCTGAGCTAACAGCTCCTGTGCCTCTTTAACTTTTTTTATTAGATTCTTCTAATTTCTCTTTTAATTCCTCTACTTCCATTTCTACAATTGTTTCTCGTTCTTCCATATTTTCCACTCTTTTTCCTATCTCTGACATGGCCATTTTCATTTTTTCTTCTGCATTCTTAATTCTTCTTTTTATCTCATTAAATTCTTGTAATTGCCATTCTTTCACTGATTCCATATATTCTTTAAAAAAAGATACATCTATTGTCTTGCCTTTCTCTTCTTCTTCCACTTCTTTCTGTTCTTCTTCTTCTTCCTCTGGATTGACCATCTGTTGTTTCCTTGTTTTCTTTTTACCCTCTTCTTTCTTGTTTTCGTTATTGTCTGTGTTCTGCACCTGCTGCTGTGCTGCAGGTGTCTCTCTCAGCTGTGGAGATCGACTCCGCAGCTGTTCTCCCCTCCCGTCATTCATTGAGTTACATTGGGTTACAATGTTATAACCTGTTATATATTCATTGGGTTACATTGTTATAACATGTTATATATTGTGTACTGTTACCATTTTAGTGTTACATTGGGGTTACATTTAGTGTTACATTGGTTTACATTTTAGGGTTACATTGGTGTTACATTTTAGGGTTACATTGGTGTTACATTTTAGGGTTACATTGGTGTTACATTTTAGTGTTACATTGGTCTTACATTTTAGGGTTACATTGGGTTACATTGTTATTACATGTTATATATTCATTGGGTTACATTGTTATAACATGTTATATATTGTGTACTGTTACCATTTTAATGAATGTAAAGTCAGTTTAGTTAAAACTGAATTTTAACTCGAGTTAAAATTCCTTTGTAGGGGGAAAGTGTGACATTGTTATATTTTGTATTTATATGTTTTAAAAGAGATAAATTGTGGCAGGTATTTTGGTTGGGTCACATACAGATACAAACATTTCAAAACAGATCTCATTTAAAATGCCACAGTTCTGCTCAAGCCAGACAGTCCAGGCACTGAGTGCCTTTTCAGAAACTTTGAAGAATGCCTGTAAGGACTTCACAAGTATGTGTTAATTGGACATTCTGTGGAGTAATGGATTATTGTTTTGGAAAGCAACAGATGAACGATCTCAGAAGAATGGGACCGGAGCTGCAGTCTGTCTGAGTGCCGAGTGCTATTCGAAGAGGGTCGTGTGGTTTTTCTCGGACAATTCATTTCTACAGTTCAGCAGCAGCAGCTGGGACTGGAACAGGACAAGCTGGCAAACTTGTGGAAAAACCCCATTTTGAAGACAGGTTGTGAGTTCTTAGTTCAGCCTGGTCAAAGCTCTTATGGCTGTATAATGTTTCACTTGAAATAAGGGAAACAGAAGATGAAGAACTCGGGTGACAGATTATTATCTGGAAACCCCTGATGGGTCATGTTTTTTTGGCGTGACACTGAAGTGGCTGATTGGAAGGGATCAGTTGTGGGTGTCCAACAATCAATAGATATCTCTCTCAAAACTGATAAGAACCTTCCTGAGCAGTAACCATTTACCTTTCAAGCATCAAAGCCTGGTGACATTCATAAATGTTGAATTTTGTGCACAGTCTAAAAATTGCCTGATGCTGTTGAACTTGGAAGAGTGAGAAGTGAGATTGGACTGTGAATCAAATAACTTTTTTTGAACTTCGAAACACAATTACATACACATGCACTTAGAATTAGAAAGGGATTAAGTTTGATCCTGTTTTCATGTTTAAAAATAATTAAAAGCAACTTTTGTTTAAGTAACTACTTGTCTTGGTGAATTTCTATTGCTGCTGGATTTTGGGGTCCTCTGGGTTCATAACAATAACCAATCTATTTGTCAAAGCTTTAGCTATTATTTTATGAGCTGTATTCAAAAGTGAGATTGATCTATAAAAAGATGGTTTTAGTGCATCCCTATCCATTTTAGAAATTACTATAACTATTGCCATCAAAAAAGACTCCAGAAGGTGTGGGACTCAGTCGTCTGTTCCACCACATCCATAAATGGTGTCATTAACAGATCCTTGAATTTTAAATAAAGCTCACAAGGTAACCCATCCTCCCCAAGTCTGCAGTGAGCTCAATGCTCTTACTCTTTCTTCCTCTGAGAAGGGAGTATCTAATCCTTCCCGCTCCTCAGATTATAAATTTGACAATTCAAAGCTGGACAGGAATTCCTCTATTTTGTCCAAATTCCCCATTCAATTCAGATTTATATACCCCGTACATATTCGAGTATAATGCAAAAAAAATTTCCCCTTTTTAACACAAGAGTAAAAAATGTTTTAAATTTCTGCAACTCAAGCATGTGAGCAGAAGACGCCAGCAGCTGGCTGACCGGTAGTCGGCAGCGTGACTCGGGCAGGCAAGCAGGAGTCAGCAGCACAACTCAGGCGGGCGAGCGGGAGTCAGCAGCGTGACGCAGACGGGCGAGTGGGAGTCTGAGGGGAGGGGGGTTGTGAGAGACAGCAGCGTGACGTGGGCGGCCGAGGGGAGGGGAGTCATGAGAGATGGCAGCGTGACGCGGGCGGCCGAGGA
This sequence comes from Narcine bancroftii, assembly GCF_036971445.1. Lineage (NCBI taxonomy): Eukaryota > Metazoa > Chordata > Chondrichthyes > Torpediniformes > Narcinidae > Narcine > Narcine bancroftii. The sequence goes on along the minus strand of NC_091469.1, from coordinate 316,524,391 downwards.
GAGGGGGGTTGTTTTATACATGGTTAAAACTTTTTCCCCTCAAAAATTGGGTGGGGGGGTCACATTATAGAAGGAACGCATTATGCACAAATATTTACGTTAATTGCATATAGAACTGCCCAAACACTTCATTTATTTCTTTCAGTTTATAAGAAATTCTGTCTGGCCCTGTTTGGATTGCATTGATTATCCTTGCGGTTTTCTCTGCCCTCAGCTGCCAGGACACTACCTTGTGGGCTCTTTCCATAGTTCATAGTACCTTTGCTTATATCTTATATTGCTTTTTCCATTTTATATGTTTTGCAAAGTATTGTACTTGAGCTTTTTATTTATTAATGTTCTGTACATTCCCTCAGAGCATGATCTTTGGTAGTCCTTTTCCAATTGAGTTATCTCTTGTTCCAATTCATTGACTTCCCTCGTGCTCTCTTTTAATACTTTTAGTATATCCAATTATTTGTCATCTCAGATAAGCTTTTAATTTATCCCATAGCCTCTCTCCTTCAGATCCCATTGCCTCCAAGCATCCACCAGATTTAACTCTTTCATGAAGGTCAGGGTTGTCTTTGCCACCCTGGCTCTTGTCACTTGGCTGATTTGTCCATTACCAGAGCCAGGCAAAAATTGAAGTCCCCTTCAATTAAAACATTTTCCCGCCCTTCCGCCAATTGCAAAGACATTTTGTATAAACTTTTTGTCATCAAAATTAGGGCTGTATATATTCATCAGTGTCCAAGATTCAGAATATATTTGACAGTGTACCATTAAAAATCTGCCTGCTGGGTCTATGACAGTGCTTTTGACTTTTACTGGGATGTTTTTCCCTATTAAAATAGCTACTCCCCTAGTCTTGAAGCTAAAGGAGGATGCTATCACTTGTCCCTCCCAGGTTCTTTTAAGTTTTTGATGTTCACTACTTGTAAGGTGGGTCTCCTGCAAATAAGCCACATCCGCTTTCATTTTTTTTTAATGTCTGCCAAGACTCTGTTCCTTTTCACTGACCCTTTTAAGCCATTAATATTGAAGCTAAAAAATTGTTTCATCCATTACCCCAGCTCTTTCCTTTGATTCCTTCCCTTTACCTCTCACATAATATTTTCCTTTCACCCAGACCATAGTGCTCTTCCTTTTGGTCCTGCCAGCCATGTATAAAATAAATCATGGGAAATTAAGACAAAGAGTTAAAAAATAACCTTATAAGTAGTATATAGCCCTTATGCCTCTCTCCCAACCCAACCCTCCCTTTCCCATGACACCGATTCTAAACCTCTTAGTGCTACTGCCCTTCTCATCCCGGGTGTGCCCATTGCACCCATCTTCGATGCTCACCACCTTCTTAGTCGCTCCAGAGCTTACAATTAACATTTTTCCTCTTTTTTAAATGACATTCACTTTTGTTAAACCAAGTATATGTGCTTCAATTGTATTATCATTATATACGCCCAACTGTGTACACAGCCTTCTCTCCCCATCTCTCTTGGAGATTTTTTTAATGCTTCTCTGGCCTCAGTATACAATTTCCTCCCTACTATTGCCAGGAATATTTTCAGGCTAGCTGGATATAGTAAAGTTGACCTAATTCTCTATTTTTTAGCATTTTCCTGATCTGATCTTGGTAACATCTGGTTAGAAGAGGACTCTTTCCCCCGCCCCCCCCCCCACCCCCACCTTATTCCACAGGACTACCCCTCTCCCTTGCTCCCAGAGCCACTAGCCATAAGATTTTTTCCTTATCCTGGAAAGATGTGACAATCTGATCAGGACAGATTGGGGTTTCTGTCCCGGACCTGGAGGAGAGCAACTAACCTTATCTATTTGGAGCCCCCCGCCCCACATTCTCTCCCTCCAGGTATTTTTGGGATCCATTCCCTAAAGAATGTTATTAGAACTCCCTTCTATTTCCTCTTTCATCTCTACAATTTTTGTTATTTCTTTTGCCTAGGTTCTTAAGAGGCAATAATTTCTTTACCATTTGTCGTCTTCTTCCCCATCACTTTGGCGATTAATTCTTTCTATACTTTTTTTTAATGTTAGGGTTTTTTTTGGCTGTTTTAAAAATGAATTCACTTGGTTTTCCTTGGAGCTCTGTTTTTCTACTCCTACTCCCTCTTCAACATCATGTGACCCGTGGGGTTGGATTTCTTGCAGTGAAACTCATTCTCTTCAGATGAATCATTATGATAATTTATCTCTGACCCAATTTTCCAAACAAAAAAATTCAGGATAGTCAATATAGTGGGTGAAAGAGATTTAAAATAAAACTTGTACATATAAAAAAAAGTGTGACATTCAAAATAATATGCCACATTTCTGTATCCATTATCTATGAGAGAAATCTATCATTATCTATGAGAGAAAGCATAGACTTCCCATGCATAACAAAATAAACGAATATGTAACTAAACCAATTTCCTTTGTAACAGCATATATTTTGAGAGTAAGGTGCTGCAGCTTTTTCACTTGTGGAGTACGTCCTAGACTTGTCTGAAGCAAATGGGATTGGGAGGATCCTAGTCATTGCACTTCTTACTCTGAGCTCCACCCATGTGTCCACCCATGTGATTGAGTACAAATTGTGAAGAGGATGGCTACATAGTCCCATTTAAGGGAAGTTTCAGAGAGGGCTCAAAAGGATCTCTGCAAGGACTGGTGGAGAGGGCTCATTATAATCTATTGTAAAGACTGGTGATTGTGGACTTCATTGCTGAAGAAAGAGGGTTTGCATATTTTAACTGACCAGTTACAGTGAAAGCGCTGAATCAGTCGTAACACTCAAAAACAATTTCTCAGTTCAAGTCATAGTCGTACAGTTTGAAAATGGGCGTAACCCAACTTCAAGCCGACCAAGATGTCCCACCCACTCTAATCCCACCTGCCTGTGTTTGGTCCATATCCTTCTAAACCAGTGGTTCTCAACTTTTTTCTTTCCACTCACATCCCACTTTAAATAATCCCTATGTCATTGGTCCTCTGTGATTAGTAAGGGATTGCTTAAGGTAGTCTGTGTGGGAAGAGAAGGTTGAGAATCACTGCTCTAGATTGAATTGTTACTGAAATATTTTGCTTGAGAAAAATTATTGGTCCATATCCCTCAGAGTTCTGAAACCGTGCACGTAACGAGACAATTAGGTAGGATTAAAACAGTAGTTTTCAAACTTTTTATTTCCACCCACATACCACTTTAAGCAATCCCTTACTAATCACAAAGTATCTATGGCATAGGGAAATCTTAGTGGTACGTGAGTAGAAAGAAAAAGGTTGAGAACCACTGCTCTAAACCTATTATACCCATGCATCTGTCTAAAATTTTCATAAACGTTGCAATAGTACCTGCATCAACCACCTCTGGCAACCTGTTCTATACAGTTATCACCTGTTTTTTTTTTAAATAAAAGTTACCCCTCAAGTTCCTATTATATCACACCCCTCACCTTGAGCCTTAAAATTCTAAACACTAGAAATTGAAAGTCATTGAATCCTAAAAAATATTTTAATATGTTGTGGACTTCTTTCAATAAAATTGTAATTTGCAATAGTTTGAAATCAGAAACCAGCTCTAAAACTTTTTTTAAAAGGTCTCCACCTCCATGTCACTGAATATTGTAAACCACTACATTGTTGTGGGCACTGTACTGTGGCTCTGCTGACATCCTTGTCAATGCAAGGCACTGGGGTATATTTTTGCTTTGTCCATCTGTCGGCTCACATTTATTTCTTATCAGTAGAGGAGAAGACAGGCCTATCTTCAAATCTGCCTTGTATTATTTCAGTTTTGTTACACATTCCAGAGGGCTTAATGACCCTGTGATAACTTCCAACTTGTGCATCACTGGGTAGCATTTACTTCCAGCATCTGTGTGCTGACATGACTCTGCACACTTGGAAAAATGGAAGAACTCGGCGTCTGGTGTGGGGAGAGATGTTGGAAATGGTGCTGTGAAGTCATTAGTTGCCAAGATTTAGAATGTGGAGTTGGGAGGAGGAGAAGACAACCTTGGGAGCAGGGATTTCTGTAGAAGATTCTGTCTTGGTGAGATGCTGAGAAAGAAGAGACATAGTGACATGGTAAATCGTTGGTTGCTCAAAATATTATTCAAGACTGAAGGCACTTCGGTACCAAATTCATATACCATACTTAGATTCAAATACTTTTGAATGAGTTCATCTGAAATAAGAAATAGATCAATCAGTGCAAACTGGCAAACTAAGAATTTTAATGTTGCTATTTCTACCTGGAATATTTAAACATAGGGTGGGGTGGGGGGGGGGGGGAAGAGTGGGTTGCCTCACCATACTTTCAGAAAGACAAAGGTTGATTTCCCCATAGAATTCATCTTTGGTATCTTGCAAACATTGAGTCAGAGAGCCTCCTTCCATAATGGGTTTACTAAAGAGTGGGTATGGAGTCCTTAAAAAAAAAGGGGGAATGTGAGATGCTGCAATTTCTTTATTTAAACCTATTTCTGAGCTTTATTCATACCTTCCTTGTGCTTCATTCAGGGTTGACAGGGACCGAAGTGGGGTTATATCTGAAAGTGAGCTCCAGCAAGCTTTATCCAATGGTAAGTCATCACATCTTAACTGATTCCATTTTGGGGGGTGGGGGAAGAGAATATCTTGAAAAAAAATGTGGTAATTTTGTGGGATTGAAATGTAATTCAAGACCAGTATATGAGAAAAGTCATTAAATTTTCTTTTTTTTTCTAAAGTAACTCTAGGGCAGTGGTTTTCAAACTTTTTTTCTTTCCACTCACATACCACTATAAGTCATCTCCTGCTAATCACAGACCACTTATACTTATGGCATCGGGATTACTTAAGGTGATATGTGAGTGGAAAGAAAAGTTTAAAAACCACTGTTCTAGGGGAACATGAATGCTTACAATAGTTTTTTTTTAAAATTTAGAGAACAGCATGCTAACAGGCCCTTCTGGCTGACAAGCCCACACAACTCAAGCACCACATGTGCTTTTGGAACATGGGAGGAAACTGAAACATATAGGAAACCCATGTGGACGCAGTGAGAATGTACAAATACCTTACAGAACAGTGGATTGAAATTTTGGTTACTGGCACTGTAATGGTGCTACATTAACCATCACACTAACCATGCTGTCCTACTAAGGTTCACTGATTTCTTGGTTATCTTTAGTTATCCAAGTTTTTTTCTAAAAAAAAAAGTATAATAAAAAGTAAACTTAAAGGATAGAATGATAGGACAAACTTGCATTTTACATTCTTGATTCATTCCATGTATTTCACACTTAATGAATTGCCAAGAAGTGAAGTCATGGACGTAGGTAATTAATTTGTTACAGATTTCACAGATTAAATTGAACTGGAAGACGTAGCTTGGGTTTTTATCATTTGCAAACTGGATACATTTAACTTGGATAAAAATTCCCCCCCAAAAATGCAGAAGTTTCAGCAGCTCAATTCAGTAGTCAGGAATTTCATAAATCCAAGGATAAAAATTGCCACTTCAAATCCTTTTTTCATTCAGGCATTAATGTTTTCATCTTTGAACTACAAGGCACAGGTGGAAGTTTATGGAAAAGAGATTTCTGTATGCAATTAAGGGGGGGAAAAAAGCTGTTATTTCAGGTCACAAATCTGTTTTTGCAGGGACATGGACACCTTTTAATCCAAAGACTGTTCGGTCCATTATAGGTAAGCATCTATTCATTCCATTTGATTTAGTGGTAATAAATGGAATAATTTTTAAATAGAAAAACTTGAGATTTGTTCAAGCTGGTTTTAAAGGCTGGAGGGATGTTCTTGCATGATTTGAATATCAAATTATATTTTATAATGATGAATGATTTCTAACTAAAATCATCAAACCAGGATGTTTCAATGGAGTCTCTCCTTGTCGGAGTGGCAAACGAGAAATGTTCACTAATGCAATTTATTGTTAAACAAGGTTGTGATTTTGTTGCTGGTGTAAATTATCATAAATTCTCATTGGCTGAAGGCTTATTTTTCATGAGTAGCAGGCATCTGAAGTGATTTTGTGTGGACAGTACTCAGTAAAGATCTAAGTACATGACTTACATGGAGAAATCAAATGCTTCCTCTATGGCAAATTTTCCAACAAAGGTTTGTATTCTGGATATAGGTGGGAAAATATTTTAATGTTCTCATTCACCTTGCATTAGTAAATATGCTCCAAAGGCATCCAATAGTCATGGGACTACAGGGAAGGAGGAATTAAAAGTGATCTCCATCACTGAAGAGAACAAAGGCAAATTAATTAATAAAGGCCAACAAGTTATTTGAATTGTAGATTCTTAAAGGAGTGGCTACAGAGATATGGTGAAATGTTGGACGCAACTTGTCAAATTTGAAAGAGGTCCCAAAGAATTGGAAATCTACATACGTAATGCTGCTATTAAAAAAAGAAAAGCAGAGTAGGTTCACTGGGTTGATTCTTGAGATGAAGGGGTTGAACTGCAGGGAGGTTTAGGTACCTGGACCTTGTATCTTTGGATTTCAGCAGAATAAGATGGTGACGTTGAATGAGACCAGATTCTGTGAAAATTGACAGGATGAATGCTTAGAGGATATTTTGCCTATGGAGTTAACTAGGAGAGCCATTCTCAACTTATTTTTGGCTATATGGTCCCTTTAGGAATCTGCTCACAGTATATGGGTTTCTTTCCCTGTGAAGCAGATAAGTTTAGTTGGTTTCTTCCGTACTTCCCTTCCAGGCTGCTTTAAAAAAATTGATGTGAGGTGAAAAGAAATCAAGGCTTTTACTCTGAGTATAATAACTGTGGCTTGTGATTCCAAGGCAGACAAATATCAAATCATTTTTATTGAACATGTAGGAAATGAAGAAAACAATACATACATAATTACAAAAAAAGTAAAAAGATTCTTGGAACAGAATGGTTTGTACACAATGAATCATTCAGGATTCTGAAACATAAACTTGAGGATGTGAAAACTTAATACAGGTATACTCCACTTTACGAATACTTGTTTTACACAAATTCGCTTTTACGAAGAAACTTGTGTTTCCTATCCGAAAGAAATTTGAATGGGTTTTCACTTTACGAAAATAGCCTTTAATTGTAGTGAATGGGTCTTCACTTTATGCCATTTCGGCTTGCGAAAAGTTTCATAGGAATGCTCTACTTTTGTAAAGCAAGGTATACCTGTACTGTAAAAAGAACATTTAAAAAATAATTCTTATAAAATTAAAATTTTAGTGAGATCCTTGAGCTTGATGTGCCTGCGCAAGTTTTTTGATGTCAGACACTAATTTGGATAGTGGTAGTTGAATGTCACCTCTTCTTGTGCTATCAATATATTAGGGGCTGCACAGTTGGGGTAACGGTTAGCACAATGCCGTTACAATGGCAGCGATCGGGACTGGAGTTAGAATCCCGCATTATCTGTAAAGAGTTTATAGATTCTGCTTGGTTTTTCCCCAGGGCCTCCAGTTTTCTTCAACCATTCAAAAGGTGTAGGTTAATTGGGTTACACGGGGTCATATGCCTGTCTAAATCTTCTATTCCTGGATTTTGTCAAACTACCTTTTCTGCAGATCTGTGTGTATTTACTTTCGATGCTTCACATAAACATTAATGTGCACTCAGTGCCTCTGCATTTGTTTTCATATTTGGAAATTGTAAGAATTCCCAACGTCTGGTATTGCTCCAATAGACTTCCTTGTATCAGTGAGGTAATTGCGCTTTCCCTGCTGCAAGGTCTTACTCAATAAATTGAGTTTGTCAAAGATATGCTGTATGTCCACCTTTGCATCAATGAATTTTTCTCCATGCTCGTTAAAAGAAAGAAACAATTATTTTCCATAATGCAACGAAAACCATTTCCTTTGCACAGTCACCTTACCTTGGTATGTAGTGGTAGCGCTGGAAATGTTCGTCATTTTCATAACAGATATCGGAATAGACCCATCTTGAAGCGGATGTGATTTTCTAAAGTTTAGTTGTTATGACAATTGAAAGTGAAGCATTTAACTGTCCTAAGTTTTAGCTCAATGATGCAATAATCAGTAAAAGCTGAAAGTATACCACTGATGAACCCGCTGTCGTTCAGTCACTGAAGCGGCACCATTAGTTGCACATGCATCCATGTTCTTAAATGGAGTCTATAATTCTTTGAAAATAGACAGTCCCTTAGTATCTGTTCTAATCCTCTGGCAAACGCCATCTCTTAAAATCAGCTCTTTTCCATTCCAGAATCTGGCATAAGCCATAAGAAGAGCGTTGTTCTCTTGCAGAGTGGATTCATCTGATTGTCAAGAGAATTTCTTGGATTGTCATGAAATGGCTAATTGTTTTTCATTGTCCCTTGCCGTCTCTTCAGTTCTTCCAGAAACAGTGGAATTACTCAAAGGAATTGCCTGAATAGTTTCTTTTGCATTTAAGGTTATTACGTCAGATATTATGGAGACTGAAAGCAAAATAAGTGACTCAGCAATGTTCAGAACATTCCACTTTTAGCAATCATTTACTTATTTTCTATGATGTTGCATTGTTGGCTGAGGATATTGCAGTAATGAAATACTGGGGCAACATTACTGACAAGTTGGCTGATGAGTCTCTATGGGTGGAACTGAGGGACAAGAGAGGCATGTTGGGAGTGTACTAAAGGCCCCTAAATAGTCAATGGAAATTAGAGCGAATTTACCAAAAGGTTGCTGCCAGTTGAAGGTCAAATAAGATTGCTGTGGTAGGAGATTTTAACTTTCCAAATTGAATGAGAAAGTCGTAGGATAAAAGGTTTAGACGGGGTGGAATTTGTCTAATGTGTTCAGAAAACTTTTCTCTGGAACCAGGTAGAGGGTCCCAAGGCTATTGCTTGATCTAATCTTGGGAAATTGGAAAGAGCAAATAGATGAAATGTTTGTGGATAAGCCTTTGGAGACCAGCAATCATTCTATTAGGTTTAAGATGGATGTAGAGAGAGACAGGGCAGGAGCAAGAGTTTAAATTAAGAATTGGAGCATGACCAGCTTGAAGGTACAAGACGAGAATGAGCTCAAGTTCATTGGAACATGTTGTTTGAAGGAAGAGGGATGTTTTTGAAAGTGTTGAGAAGAGCCCAGGACGTGTGTTCCTGAAAGGGTGAAACATCACATAGGCAAGCATGGGAAGAATGGATGATGAGGGAAATTCAGGCTCTCTAAGGACAAGGAGGAGACTTGGGGCAGGTATAAGCAGCTGGGAACAAGTGTATACCTGGAGGAGTTTTGGGAACCGAGGAGAAAGTTGATTTTTAAATGTATATTGTGGCAACTCGCCCATACAACAGGCAAACTGGCTCATGGAGTCGCGGGCAAGTCCGCTGCAGATCTGATTTAGCTCTGGGTGCAGGGCAAACCCACAGCCTGGTGGCTGATGTCATGAAGGTCCCGGCAGTTGCAAGTGTCATCGGGTTCTGAGGGATTTGAGCGTGTGCAGGTATTCTATTAAAGTCGGTTGGTTCTGCTCACTTTCAACTCTGCGTGTTTCTTTCGCTCACTGTGTGCCTAGTGTGTCTATGATGGTGACCCCGATGATCCAAACAGCATTTGGACCCAATGATAACTGACCCAAGCATGCAGAATGCAGTTTCACTAAAACTGCCGACTTTCTGGACCTTGCAGCCACAGATCTGGTTTCAGCAAGCTGAAGCCCAAATTCAGGTCAGGCAAATCGTCTCGGGCGCCACAAGGTACTACTATGTGGTTGGGTCACTCGACCAGGAAACAGAAGGTCGCATCATTGACTTCCTACACCAGCCACCAGTTATGGACAAGTATGAAACAATCAAGGTGCTCCTGATCCATACTTTAGGTCTCTCCTGCCGTGAGCACGCTAGGCGACCGCGTGCCATCAGCCTTAATGAACAAGATGCTGGCACTAGCAGATGGCCATAAACCATTTTAACTGTTCGAACAAGACTTTCTCAAGCAGATACCAGAAGATATCCACCTCCTCATCGCTGACTATTTCAGAGACTCATGCAAAGTAGTGGTCCATGCAGATAATCTGTGGCACACCAAGCAGCCATCAAGCAAGTTGCTGCTTCACGCTCTTAGGCCCTGGCTTTCCCCTTGCCACCAACAAAGCCTGTGACGCCTGCAGCAGAGAGCGACCCCACTCTTGGTATTTTTTGTTTTACTATCATAAGTGGGGTTCAGGACCTCACCCTTGCCCTTGCCCTATTCTTTTTTGGGAAATGCTGGGGCCACCGTCGCTAACGGCTATGGGAAATGACCACCGTGATAGCCTCCTATGCTTGTGGGACCAACACTCTGGGCAAAGGTTCCTTGTAAGACATGGGCGGAGGTTAGCATCTTGCCCCCTTGCGCCATGACACCCGCGCCAGGAAGTCAGGACTGGTGCTCACCGCTGCCAGCAACAGCCGTATTTGCACATACGAACCATTCCACTACAGTTTGGTTCCAGCCATTTCAGCTGGTCGTTTACGCTGGCGGCAGAGTCACAGACTTTATTGGGTGCCGGTTTCTCCGAGTGCACTCTCTCCTACTGGACCTCAAGGGACAGCACCTAGTAAATGCCAACACCTTCCAGACCTTCTCGCTCAGCGAAGTTACCTGCCCCCACACCTAGACTCTGTGACTTTGTCAGGCAACAAATTTTCCAGAACACTAGCTCCTGTTTCAACCTTGTACCAATGCCCAACACCTTCCTTTGTTTCCGAGGATCTCCAGAACAGTGACTATGTCTTCGTCTACAGGGACGTGCACCAGACTCCACTCCAGCAGCTGTGCGAGGGCCTGTATAAGGTGGTGCATCAGAACGGAACTATGTGTGTCCTTCACGTGAGTGGCCATGAAGAGACCTCAAGCTGGCACACTTAGACCTGGAGCACCCTGAAACACTGACACCCCCACGCTGACGAGGTTGGCCACCCAAACAGACTAAAGAGGTGTTGGCATGGGTTCCACGCTTCCTTATGCTAGTTCTTGGTGGGGGGGGTGTGGGTCATGTGGCGCCTCGCCCACACAACAGGCGAACTGGCTCATGGAGTCGCAGGCAAGTCTGTGGCAAATCTGACTGAGAGCTCTGGGTATGGGGCAAACCCACAGCCTGGCAGCTGATGTCATAAAGGTCCTGGGAGTCGCAAGTGTCATTGGGTTCCAAGGGATTTAAACACGTGCGAGAGTCTATTAAAGTCAGTTGGTTCAACTCACTTTTGACTCTATGGTTTTATATATATATATATATCTATTTCAGGGGGGCAGGAGAATGCTCTGACAGATAATATTAAGGATAATCCCAAGAGATTTTACAAATATACAAATGGTAAAATGGCAACCGTGGTGGGGGGGCGGGGTGGGGGCAGGTGAGGGAGGACATCTCTAGACTCCATGCAGTCAATTCTCTGTGGAGCCACAGGAGATGGGCAAGGTCCTCACAGAGTACTTTGCTGTTTATATTGTGGAAAAAGACATGAAGAATGAGGAATTTCGGCAGTCAATGCTAATGTCTTGAACTCCTGGGCCTGGTCAGATATATTCAATGACATTGTTGGAAGCTAGAGTCATCATTGTACAGGTGACTGTAGGTTGGCAAATGGTATTGAACAAAGGCTGCAGGGAAAAGCTTGGGAACTACAGGCCAGCGAACCTAACGTTATTAAAGAGTACACTGGAGGGGGTTGATATCCATGCACTTGGATGGACAAAGGCTGATTTGGGATAGTCAACATGGTTTTGTAACTAGGAGGTCATGTTTCCAATCTAATTGAGTTTCTTGAAGAGGTAAAACACAGGATTCTGTTGACACTGTGGATACGTGAAAAAGCACATAAATGCTGGAGAAACTCAGCAGTTCAAACAGTGCCTTTATGTAACAAAGGTTAAGATACAGAACCAATGTTTTAGGCTTGAGACCTTTATCAAAGTGGGGGAAATAAGAGATGTCTGAACAAAAGGGGAAGGGGTGGTGAGGGTGGGAGATGATAGATGGTTGGGGGGAGGGAGGGGAGTAGAGGACAACAGGAAGAGGGGGAGGAGTCTAGGCCAGGTGGAGAGAGAAAGGAAGTAGGAACTGGAATGACTAGTTAAGGGAAGGGGATGGACAAACTGATTAGTGGAATGCAGTGAACTCAGTGTTCATACCCTGGAGTTGGAGGGTGCCCAGGAGAAAAATGAGGTGTTGTTCCTCCAATCTGCTGGTGGTCAGGGTGGGATAGTGTTGAAGGCCATGGATAGGTGAGCTTGAGAGTGTGTCTCAGAATTGAGATGGTTGGCTACGGGGAGGTCGCTTTTGTTACAGATGGAGAGGAGGTGCTGGGCAAAGTGATCTCCTAATCTGTGACCAGTCTCTCCAATGTACAGAGGGGCACCGGATGCAATAAATGAGTTCTTTGGAGGTTCAGGTGAAGGGTTGCTTCACCGAAAGGTCTGTTTGGGACCTTGGACTGTGGTTTGTGGGAGTTGGAGGGTTTGTGTGAGAAGCAGGGGTGCCTTCACAGATTTCACTCGAGACAAAAATTGAGAACAAAGAACATTTATTTTACAACAGTGCAAAGTTGGGGGCTTCCCCTTGCCCTGGGAATACACACACATGTACTGGGGCTTACCCAACTTTTTATACATTCTATTTCAGTACAGAGGTACCTCTCCCCTTAACATTCTTCTGCCTCCTGGATTGGTTTGGCATTAGGTAATTCTGCCTATGTGCAGTTTGTGTGCCTTTCTGTGTGTATACTTGTTTACCAGGAAGTGTCGTGTATTTGTTCTTATTCATAAATCTCAACCCTCAGGACTTGCTAAATCTATCTACTTGCTATAAGACCCCTATTCTATTATACTTGCTTAACCTTTCTTCGCACTCTATTCTACTCCACCCTTATTCCATTATCTCTCACAATCCACCCTTTTTGTTTAGCTACACTTAGTAAAACCTAAAGCAAGGAAGTATTATTTTAAGCTTGGTCTTTTTCCCAGCGAATGAGTAAACGAACTGCAGCCTCAGCATCATCAGACGGAGTTTGGAAAGCATACATCATTTGGGTTGTAGTGACCTGATGAAGGGCCCGTTGAATTAAACACTGTACACCAGGCATTATGCAGGGAATTATTATGAGGGCTAAAATAAAAAGCCCAGCTGCTATAAGGGCCGTGTGTATCCAACTCCAGTCGCCAGTAAAAAGTTTAGTCCACCACGTCGGACCAAGGATGCCAAGTCTGGACCGGGACATGGGAAAGTTTTCGAATCCCTGAAGAAATATTTTTTACCACCTGGCCATTGTCATCAATATTCAAGCAACAATTGGTAAGGTTCAATTTTCCACAAACGCCGCCCTCAACAGCCAACAAGTAATCAAGGGCCAGGTGTTTTTGATAAACTGTAGCATGTATCTGTCATTGTTCTTCAGCCAATAAATCCAAGGCCATCGCTCTCTGATTGGTGATAATTTCCAAAACTGCCTGGAGTCTGATCAAACGATTTAGTATGTAAATTGGGGTTCGATATCCCCATGATCCATCCTGAGCCCAAGTAGCAGGGCCATAATATGAAATAATATGTTCAGGGGGCCAATCTTCACCCCAATTTCCAATTTTAAGTTCTCTCTTTGGACAAGTATCTTGAGGAGATTGTGGGATTAGCCGCATATATAGCTTGGTGGAAAGGTGATGGTCGGCATGCAAAGGCAGTAAGACAAATTGACGTTGAATGATTCCAATACAACAAGTCCCGCTCCAATCAGGTTCTAAAAAGGTATAAGCCATATTCCCACAAATCCAATATAAGCCCTCTGGGGCATATCCATGTGGGATAGTCTGGTTCCAGATCTGCTGAAGCGAGGGGATGCCCCAGTAAGGATTTTCACCTGAACAGTTCCATATGCAACTGGTGTCATTGATACTCTCATAAAGCACACAATCTGAATCTTTTTCCATAGAGAAATACCAGGTAGGGGTTGCAGGATGCCAAACAGCTGTAGTATTCTTGAGCAGCTTAAGCCGTTTACAACTGGAATCCCCCTTATAGTGACGGCCTTCAGCCTTCCGAACGCATTCGTGACCCAGTGGGTGATTTACAAGATGCCAAGTTTGGGGGGGGCGTTCAATATCATTCGTTGTAGCATTAAAGCGTAGAAGTTCCCATATATCCAAAGGCTCACCTTGCCAGGGCCAGGTACCATCTTTAGTTGGCCCTCTGCAAATCTAACAATTCTTCAACCCCAGCAAGTCAGCTGTTCGTTGACCCATTTATTGTCACCTAACCGGTGAATAGCAGCTTGTCTGCGAGCATTAGCACATATATCCCCTTTATTCCTACTCCAGGTATAGCCCTGACTAATATTTTGCTTATTATTCTCCCACCATCTTCTTTGTACCATATTCTTGGCACTTGTCTTTTTAATACACGTAGAGGCTGGGACGCAAACCCAATCCACTCCCCTAGGACAGTTCTGCTTCCCTGGTCCATTTTGGGATCCTAAATTAAACCATAATAAATAAGGTACCCCACTATGAATACACTCTATACCTGTGCCCTGTCTGCATTCTAAAGGTAAACTTGTCTATTCTTCAAAGTAACTATCACCTCTACTGCCCCTATTCCAGGAGGACTTTATACATTGTGTACAATAGGATGGTTTCCCAAAAATTGGAAACCAGCAGGAAAACAATACCACAAATAATAAAAATAACATTACAACAGTTTTTGTCGGCGGAGTGTAACTTTCAGACCTGAAGGATGCAAAACTGCATGCTAGGTGGAGGGGATATTATCAACGTCCTTAGTCTGTGGATTAGCACGTTTAATGCGTTGTACGTGAGTCCATCCCTTTTCTTTTGTTCGTACTGCAGTGTCTGTAATCAAAAGTACACAATAAGGGCCGTCCCATATAGGTTCTAGTTTATGGTCTTGCCACGCTCTTACATATACCCAATCACCAGCTTTAATGGAATGAATAGGATTAATCCAGAGGTGGGTTTTGAGCTAATAAGCCCTTCTGTCTTAAGTCATATAAAGAAGTAGAAAGTCTCTATAAGTATTTAGATAGCCTCAGGGGTAGGGAAATCGGCGTGGAATCCCATGTAAGGAAGACCGAACATCATCTCATTTGGTGAGACCGCAAGGTCTTTACGGGGAGCTGTGCGGATCCTGATTAAGTAAGCATTTAATCCAGGAGAGGCCAGTTTCCTCAAAGTCGAGTGAGTTGGTTTTTAAGGGTCTGATTCATCCACTCGACTCAGCCTGAACTCTGAGGGTGCCGTGGGGTATGTAACTGCCAATCTATTCCCAAGATTTTACACACCCCCTGGAGTACCTGAGAGGTAAAATGTGTACCTCGATATGAATCAATAGTTTGCACAATACCGTAACGTGAAACAATAGCCTCTAGTAATATCCGAATAACGGTGTTAGCACGATCATTAGGGGTCGGGAAAGCCTCAACCCATCGAGTAAAATGATCCACCATTACTAGGAGATGTTTATAGACCCCGATCTTGGGCAATTCCGTGAAGTCAATCTGTATTCGTTGAAACGGGCGTACGGCTATATCGCGACCCCCAGGTCTTACATAGCACATGACTTTCTTATTCACTCGCTGACAAATTGGACATCCCTGAGTACTCTGTTTGGCTAAGGTATATATTCCAGAACAATTAAAGGACCATATAATGGCGTCAACAAGTGCTTGCGTTCCCCAGTGTGTCTGCTGATGGAGCTGATCAATAATCTGACGAGCCAAGGTTTTATTCAGGACTTGACATCCCTCTGCCGTCCACCATAACCCATCTGCAGTTTGACACATTCCCTGGTCTTTCCGAATCTTTCCGAAGGTGTGTACTACACCAAAAGCATACACAATTCACAGGATTGGGCCGACCAATGACCGGGAAGATGACCGGACTCAATCACAGCTCCTTCATTCCCGTCCACTACACTATACCCGCTGTAACGAATGCCATCAATGCAGCGGGAAGATCCATCAATAAACCATCTTTCACCCTCTCGTAAAGGTTCATCGCTTAAATCATCTCTAATTTTTGTCTGTAAATCTATCACTTCTAAGCATACATGCTCTAAATCATTGGGGACAGTATCGGAATCTGGAGAAGCCAAGAAGGCGGCTGGATTCTGATCTTTATTTGTAATCAATGTCAAATCATCCCTATCCATGAGAATCACTTCATACTTTAAAATTCTGGAATCGGTAAACCACCTTTCGGCACGTTGTAAAAGAATGGTGTGAACTGTCATCAGGGCACCAAATGTAATTTTGCATCCTTCCTCTACTAGAATGGCAGTGGCCGCAATTGTTTGCACACATTCTGGCCAACCACGACAAACAGGATCTAAAATCTTCGATAGAAAGGCAACTGGTTGTCTAAAGGCTGCTCGCTCTTGTGTTAATACTCCCATGGCCACACCGTCTTTCGTATTGGGGAATATGGCTTATTTAGGTCGGGTAAGGCCAAAACTGGGGCATTAGTAAGACGCTGTTTCACCATATCAAAATCTTTAATCTCCCCCTCCGCCCAAACAATTTCACACCCTAGAGTCGCAAGTTTATCAGAAAGAAATTTGACCAGGCTGGAATAATTCTCAATCCAAATCCTACAGTATCCCACCAAACAAAGGAATTTCCTAAGTTCTTGAGCATTCTTTGGAAGTGGGTTCTGCAAAATACCCCGTATTCTCTCTGGACTTATCTTTCAAATTCCTTGACTAACCAAATTACCTAAGTATTTAACCTCAGATTGAACAAATTGCAACTTCGATTCACTCACTCTAAGACTCTTATTCCCTAGAAAATTTTTTAAAAATCAACAGTTTAACCAAATCATACATTTCCCCTGTGATTAATAAATCATCCACATATTGTAATAATTGACAATCCTCTCTCCGAAGGGCCTCATCTAATACCTGTTTCAAAACTTGGCCAAACAAATTTGGTGATTCCGTAAAATCCTGGGGAAGGACCGTCCACCGGTATTGATTTTTCCGTCCTGTAAAGGGATTTTCCCATTCAAATGCAAACATGTTCCTACTGTCCATTGCCAAAGGGTAGGTCCAGAAGGCATCTTTGAGATTAATTACTGAACCACTTACTATGCGGGTTAATTCTACCTATCAATGTATAAGGGTTAGGTAAACCGGATAACGGGTGAGAATAATTTTGTTTAACTCTCTAAAATCCTGTACTAATCGGTATGTGCCGTCTGGTTTTTGGTCAGGTAAAATTGGAGTATTAAAAGGTGACATGCAGGGTTCGAGTATACCGTCTTTCACCAATTGGTCAATTACTGGCTGCAGCTCCTTTCGGCCAGCCATAGGAATTGGATACTGTTTTCGTCGAACTACGGTCTTTTAGCGTAACTTGCAGGGGAGGAAACCCTCCTCTATTGCCTCTTTTCGCCCATACCCTAGGATTTGTTAGTCCCCGATCCTCCTCTGTCAGCACATAAAATTGAACCCCAAAACCCAATGCCTGTGGTCTGGTACCGATAGCCAATTGGTCCTGTAACTCACGTCCCAACAAGCAAACCCCAGCTTGGGGAACTAATAAGATCATCTGTAACTATCTTTCCTCCCATTTGTATCTTTACATTTTTTAAATTTAGGGACCGCAAAATCTCTCTCCCCCCCCCCCACCCCCGAAATCATCACCGTCCCCTCTGTCTTAACACCCTCGGGCCGTTGTAAAATACTAGACCGGGCTGCCCCAGAATCTACTAGAAAAGTCATTTTGTCACCATGGGGTCCTACGCTTAAATTTACTAATGGTTCTCCGTGCAGCCCTACGGTATGCATTAGCTGAGAACCATGACCCCCCCACCCCCATTCATAATCTGCCTCCATCAATGCGTAAGATCGCGTCTCCGTGGCCCGCATCGGGCATTCCCTCTTAAAGTGTCCCTCCTTTTTACAATAATAGCATACCAATGCTCCTGTTTCCCAATTTCTGCCAGGGTCTCCACGGGGACCCGGGAACGGTCGCCATCCCCGGAATCCTCCTCTACCTCTGTCCTGGTCTCTACTTCCCCCCTCCCGGCGCTCCTCCCAACATCCAGGAGCCGATACGCGGCTCCTAACACTTCCTTGCTTTCCACCCACAACTTCCTTTACTGCCTTCATCAAAATCTTAGCCTTTCCTTTCTGTTTTTCTTCAGACCTCTGGACGTATGCCCTTTGTGCTGTGATAGTCCCTGTTCATGCCAATTCTCTGTCTTTTGTAATTTCTTCCTGATATCTAAAGCTGAATTAGTAACAAACCCCGTCAATACCAACTGTTTGCCTGCTGGGGATTCTATATCCAAGCCCCCATATTGCTGGATGGCCGCACGTAATCTAGTCAAAAATGCAGAGGGGTCTCCTTGGGGAACCTCAAATGCCTTCTTAAAGTTCTGTCCTTTTTGAACAGACTCCTTCATTCCTTTTACTAGATTAACCCTGTGCTCATCCATTCGTGTGCGACCATCATTAGTAGTCTTATCCCAATTTGGGTTTACCAGGGGAAATTTAGCTTCTCCAGGTATCGCCTCCGGCCCCTCCTCCCCCGTTCCCTATCCCAGACTCTGATCCCTGCCTGGCGGATCATTCCATGCTCATCCAAAGTAAATAAAGATAGACATTAATCCATCCCAGGTATATATATTAGATCCTAAAAATTGATCTAATTGTTCTGCACATCCCTGAGGGTCTTCTATCAGAGAGGTCATTTCCTTAAAATTGCGCACCTCAGTACTAGTCAAAGGCACATTCACAAATCCGAGACCCCCTGCATCCCCTCCCAAGGGAACCTCTCGTAAAGGTCTCATCCAGTTAGTTTCTGGCTTATCTCCTCCTCAATGATGGTTAAGTTCCTGCCCCCTGGGGGTCAAATCAAAGAGTCCTGCCCCTTCCTCCCGAAGGGCCTCATACTGTTCTTCTGAATGACCCTTACAATCAAAGTCTCCTCCCTCTCGTGTCAATTGAGGCGGTAATCTTGCACTCTGTAAGCAAGTCATCATACCACCCCTACTTTTTCCTTCTTTCTTTAACTGTGGGGGAGGAGGGGAAGGTGAAGAAGGGTAAAGCATAGGGGAGAGGGAGGGGATGGGAGCCACCACAGGGGAAACATAAGGTGGAGGAAGGGAATGTAACACATCCCATCCCTTTATTTCGGGGTCAGAAGGTTCCTCATCCTTCTTATTTGTAAATTTCTTCTTGTCCAATATAATCTGATTAAATGATTCACTAAGCCAACAGGCTGCATATTCCCTACTCCCGGTATTGTCTCCTTGATTTTGGTCGAGCCAGATGTTCAATGCCTGACACATCCAGTCCTCGTCGGATCCGAACTTTGGCCAATATACTGAACTCCCTTTTATCAGATTCTTAACCCATTCCTGACAACAATACCTGACCATGGTCTGCTTATCCTTCCCATGGGTTTTCCCTGCACTCCAATTGGATAGCATTAGTCCTTAAGGACTATGTTTCGGTATTTTATCCTCCCGTCCTTAAGGACTTCCTCCTCCTATATAGGCAGGATAATGAAATTCCAGTAGCTATTCCTAGCGCGCTTCCTTAACATCCTCCCGTCGTTTGTTCTCAATGCCTCTTCTCGGATATCACTCGCTTCATCCACTGACCAACTACCCGTCGTCTGGGAGTCCAGTTGAATCAGCCGGGGTGCACCTACCCCCGTCGTCAGGCACTCTGTTAGTAGAGGGCGTGCGATACCGGACGCTTCCCCAAGTTGTGAGCAGCAGAGGTGCCTTCACAGATTTCACTCGAGACAAAAATTGAGAACAAAGAACATTTCTTTTACAACAGTGCAAAATTGGGTGCTTTCCCTTACCCTGGGAATACACACACGTACTGGGGCTTACCCAACTTTTTATACATTCTATTTCAGGACAGAGGTACCTCCCCCCTTAACATTCTTCTGCCTCCTGGATTGGTTTGGCATTAGGTAATTCTGCCTACATACAGTTTGTGTGCTTTTCTGTGTGTATACTTGTTTACCAGGAAGTGTCATGTCTTTGTTCTTATTCATAAATCTCAACCCCCAGGACTTGCTAAATCTATCTACTTGCTATAAGACCCCTATTCTATTATACTTGCTTAACCCTTCTTCGCACTCTATTCTACTCCACCCTTATTCCATTATCTCTCACAGTTTGTAATGAATGTCAGTGGAGAATCTGTCTCCTGAGTTGGAATTTCTTGACGACGTGACCAGGACGATTGGCGAGAGCAGAACTGTGGACATGTATATGATTTCAGCATGGCATTGAATAAGGGCTTGCACAGTAGCTGCTCTGAAAGGTTTGATTGTATGGGATCCAATAGGAAGCAGGGGGTAATGGTGGAAGATTTTTTTTTGGACAGGAGGTTGATGACTAATGGTGTGCCACAGGGTTCAGTGCTAGGCCTATTGGTGTTTGAAATTTATATCAATGAATTGGATGAAAACATGCATTGCATGATCAGCAAGTTTGCAGATGACACTAAAGTGTCTGATGTTGTAGATAGTGAAGACAGTTGGCAAAGATTGCAGCAGGATTGAGTGAATGCAGAGTGTCTTTTGCCCAGAGTAAAGGAATCCATAACCAAAGGATGTGGGTTTAAAGTGAGGGATGAGAAATTTAACAGGAAACCGAGAGGCAACTTTTTCTTTGACACAGGATGGTGGGTATATGGAATGGGCTGCTGGAGGAGGTGGTGGTTGAAGCCGGTACTATTGCAACGTTTAAGAAAAAATATGGACAGATGTATGGATAGGATGGGTTGAGTGGGATGTGGGCCAAACATAGGCAGTTGAGACTAGAGTGGGTGGGACATTTTGACCAGCAATGGTGAAGAGTCAATTTCATGCTGTGTGCCTATAAAATAACCTGTTTAAATTTACACAGGAATGTTTGACCGGAATAATAGAGGAGGAGTGGATTTCAATGAATTTGTGGGTCTTTGGAAGTACATAAATGATTGGCAAAACATATTTCGAACTTATGACAGAGATAATTCCAATTTCATTGACAAGAATGAGTTGAAACAGGCTTTAACAAGTTTTGGTAAGTAGTCGACCCATTCATTATACACTCTATTTGTGTTGTTTGAAATGGAAATTGAAGAATATCAATAATAAGATTAAAATCTGTGAATGTTCTGTAAATGAGATTTTTTTTAAATTATATCACATTATTACAAAGTTATTGATTTAATACATGTTGATTTATATAAAAAGAAATATTACAAAAAAACATCTAAACCCTCTCTTCCAACCCTTCTACCCCCCCCCCCCACAAAAATACTAACGATAAAAAGAAACCTAACTTACTAAAGCACATAATGGATATGATTAGATACTGAATTGTATTGCTTTAAGAAACACTCAAAGATATCAAAAACATTTCACAAGGAAACATTTATTTTTAAGGGAAGGCTTCTCTGGTCCGGACAATTCAAAGGAATTATTTATAATTTCAAACCTGGTTTGAGCATACGGGCTCTGAATCTGTAAAAAGATAGAATATTTACCTCTTAAATTGTATGTAATTTTTTTCTAATGGAATACAACTTTGAATCTCTGTTTGCCATCTTCCTAATGTTAATGAAACATCTGATTTCCAAGTGACAGCAATACATTTCCTTGCTTTCATCAAAGCTAATTTAATAAATTTCAACTGAAAATCTGATAAATGTAGTTTAGGAGTTGTATTTTCAAAATTCCCCATCAAAAATAACTCTGGGTTCAGTGGAAAAACTACACCTGTAACCTGTTACAAAAACTTACTAATAGAAATCCAAAACGGTTTAACTTTTGAACAAGACAAAATGAGAGATCTTCAAAAGAAAGAAAGGAGCCATGAAATCCAAGGAGAAAGGTAACATTTATTAGTCTGAATGTTAACAGGCTAAATGGGACAGTGAAAAGGTAAAAGGTCTTGGTGTAGCGGTAGCTATACGCTCAGAAACACACCACTGGACTCGGTGGGGTTTCAGTTGAACTGCTTTATTTGAATTCTACGTGTGTCCCTTTAAGGCCAATGGGAGTTCCAACCCACGCAGCAGTGGCGTCATCACGTTGCCTGGGGTACGAACTGTGTCCTAAGCCATGAGGTAATCAGCAAGCCCCGACAGTGCCATCATCCTGCAGCTGCTCCACCAGCGCAGCGATACAAGCGATGCCAGTTCGCTACAAGAGATGTGCACCGCCACACAACCCCTCAGAACCGGCTTACGCACCT
This sequence comes from Narcine bancroftii, assembly GCF_036971445.1. Classification (NCBI taxonomy): domain Eukaryota; kingdom Metazoa; phylum Chordata; class Chondrichthyes; order Torpediniformes; family Narcinidae; genus Narcine; species Narcine bancroftii. The sequence continues at coordinate 316,502,205 of NC_091469.1, read as the reverse complement.
TGCCGGTTGGGCAGCTGAACCTTTCGTTTAGGTTTTGCCGTTATCACGTGTTGGACCATCCAAATGCGCCAGTTTCAGTCTATCAACAGTAAATAGCTCCTCCCTGCCCCCAATGTCCAGGGTAAAAGTCTTTCCCGAACAGTGTAGGACCTTGTACAAGCCCTCATATGGGCGCTGTAGGGGGTTAGAGTGTGGACCATGCCGGACGAAAACAAAATCCAATGAGGCCAGCTCCTTTGGGATGTTTGCCGTGGTGGGTTGGTGGTGGAGGTGCCAGCGAGGCAAGTCAGTTGCGGAGGTCTACGAGTAGAGTTGGGTTCTCGCCTCCGGATTCTGTGCCTGGACCGAAGAACTCTCCCGGTAGCGACAGTGGTGAACCAAAGGCGAATTCCGCAAATGAAACCTGGAGATCCTCCTTCGGGGTTGTTCAGATGCCATCAGGACCCAAGGCAGATCGTCTGCCCAATTAGGTCCTTTGAGCCGCACCATGAGAGCCACCTTGAAGTGCCGATGGAAGTGCTCCACGAGTCCATTAGCCTGGGGATGATGAGCTGTGGTGTGGTGGAACTTGATCCCCAGGAGGTTGGCCAGTTGCGCCCAGAGGGTGGAAGTGAACTGAGCATCCCTATCACTGGTCGTGTGAGCCGGGACACCAATCCAGGCAACACAATTAGCGAGTAGGGCTCTGGCACAGGACTCAGCAGAAGTGTCTTCCAGCCACCTTGTCATCCGGTTGACCACAGCCAGGAGGTAGCAGGCATCCCTGGACCCACTACATCGATGTGGATATGTTCGAACCTCCTGGCTGGCGGGGCTTTAGACATGGCGCTGGACTTTAGAGGCTTGGCAGTGCGTACAATTCCTCGTCATCTGGGCCACTTGTTTCTTTAAGCCATGCCAGTCGAAACGTTCCATCACCAAGCGCACTGATGCCATGATGGAGGGGTGGGCCAGGTCATGGACCATTCAGAATGGCTGTTGCTTCCATTGCGGGAGGACTACCGGGCGTGGGGAGCCAGTTGAGAAGTCACACAGTACCGTGTCATAGCTGCCTGGTAGCTTCAGGTCTTCAAGGTGCTGACTGATGAAAGCAGTTCGGAAGGCCTGTGTTTCTTCATCCCCTTTTTGGGCCTGAGTTAATTAGGCGTAGTTCAGGCGGGGGATAAATTGTGGATGGTGGGCCTTGAGAGCACATCAGCAATGACGTTGTCCTTACCCGCCCAGTGTTAGATGTCAGTGGTGAACTCTGACACATAGGAAAGGTACCGCTGCTGGCGCACCGACCAAGGGTCCTTTGGCATGGCGAGGGCCTTTGTGAGTGGCTTATGGTCCGTGAAAACAGTGAAGGGCCTGCCATCCAGAAAGTAGTGGAAGTGCCTGATGGAAAGGTACTGGGCCAGGAGCTCCCTGTCGAAGGCACTGTATTTCAGTTCGGGAGGTCGGAGGTGCCGGCTAAAAAACGCTAGCGGGTGCCACTGTCCATCGACCGATTGCTCGAAGATGCCCCTAATGACTGTGGCGGACATGTCCACTGAGAGAACTGTGTGGGCATCGGGCCGAGGGTGGGCGAGTAGGGAGGCGCTAGTGAGGAGGGCATCTTTGGTTTGGTCGAAAGCTGCTTCGGCCTCCTTCGTCCACTCCTTCGTCTTATATTTTGACAAGATTAGGGCAAACAATGGGTGCATTATGTGGACAGTCCCCGGGATGAAACGGTGGTAGAAATTAACCATTCCCTTGAACTCCTGAAGGCCCTTGAGAGTTTTCGGCCTGGGGAACTGCTGTATAGCCTTGACCTTGTCCGGTGATGGCGCTGCCCCATCCACAGTGATGGTATGGCCCAGAAATGGAAACGACTCCTTTCCGAACTGGCATTTGACCACGTTGACTGAGGCCAAATTCTGCCAGGCGGGCAAATAGTGCGAGGAGATGGGTTTTGTGCTCATTGTGATCTCGACCGGCGATGAGGATATCATCAAGATAAATGGACATGAAATCCAGGTTTCTACCCACCGCATCCATGAGCCGCTGGAACATTTGGGCCGCGTTCTTCAGACCAAAAGGCATCCGCAGAAATTTGGCCAAATGGGGTGGTGATGGTGGTTTTGCCAATATCATCTGGGTGGATGGGGATTTGGTGGTAGCCCCTCACCAAGTCGGCCATTGACACCATGCAAATTGCTGTGAAGTCCTGTATATGGGAGATGGGATATCGGTCAGGCGTGGTTGCATCGTTGAGCCAGCCGTAGTACCCACACGGGGGTCAATCCCCAGAGGCCTTTGGGACCATATGAAGGGGAGAGTCCCAAGGACTGTCTGACCTGCAGACTATACAAAGTTCTTGGCGGTGGGAGAATTCCTCTTTAGCAAGCTGCAGCTTCTCCGGCAGCAGTTGGCTGAACTTGGCGTGGAGTGGGGGGACCCTGTGTGGCAATATGGTGGTAGACGCCATGGTGGAGGTGAATTGTGGCCATAAGATGGCAGGGAACTCATTGAGGATGCAGGAGTACTCACTTCTGAGCGTACAGATGGTGACTACTCCAGGGTCGTGCGCGCTGGAAGACTCATCAGAGAGTCTGAAACGTACGGGCATGTACGAGTCTCTTGCCTTTGAGGTCCACTAGTAAGCTGTGCGCTTGAAGGAAGTCGGCTCCTAGGATTGCAGTTTGTACCATAGCAGTAGGAATCTCCATCAGTACTTGTCTCACCCCAGGGGGTACTAGATGCTTCGTTTGCCGAAAGTCTTTATTTCGGCGCCGTTCACTGCCTGTAGGGCTGTGCCTCATGTTCTTGTGTGGGATTCGAGGGCGGTTGGGGGAAGCACACTCATCTCTGCTCCGGTGTCCATCAGGAAATGCTGTTCACTGGTCTTGTCCGTCACATGCAGGAGGCTGTTCACGTGGCCAGCCGTCACAGCCATCAACAGCGGCTGGCCTGGTTGTTTCCCTGGTATGAACGGGGCTGGGGGCACTTGCAGGCTTGGGCTCCCCAGCGTTGAAACACCAGGTGGTAGAAACACCAGGTGGTTTGGTGTTCCTTCGGCCTTTGCTTGGGGGCGGTTTGTTATCGACTGGGTCCAAGGCGGGCAACCTGACCCATGATAGCTTCGTTCTCCCGTTTAGTTCTCCAAAGTACATTGGTGCAGGCTGCGATTCTCCGTGGGTCAGAAGTCCTCATCAGCCAGTAGAAATTGATGTCTTCCGGCACTTGTTTCAGGAAGGCATGCTCAAACATCAGGCGGGATTTGGGGATGGCTCTGTCCCCCAGGCCATCGAGGTTCATCAGCCTGGCCACGCATTGTCGACGGGAGAGACCGAAGGTGCCAAGGAGGAGGGCATTGAGAGCGACATGATCCTCCTCTGGTGGATCATGGATCAGGTCGTCCACCCTGGCCGCAGTTTCTTTGTCAAGGGCACTCACCACATGGTAAAACATCATGGAGTCAGAGGTGATCTAACTGAGGTGAAACTGCGCCTCCGCCTGCCCGAACCAAGTGTGTGTGCGATGCGTCCGGGGGGGGGTTGTTTGACTGCCACTCCATACCCAGAGACCAAATAAATGTCTGGGCTCTGCGGGGTCACCAATGTAGCAGTAGCTACACGCACAGAAACACACCACAGGACTCAGTGGGATTTCAGTTGAACTGCTTTATTTGAACTTCACGCACTCCCCTTTAAGGCTAACGGGAGTTCTGCCCCTTGCGGCAGTGATGTCATCATGTTGCCTGGGGCGCGAACTGTGGTCTAAACCATGAGGTAATCAGCAAGTCCCAACGACACCATCTTCCTGTAGCAAGACATGTGTGCCGCCACATTGGCACAATTTTTAAAAAAAACTAAAGGCAGATGTAGTTTTTCTGCAGGAAGTGCATCTTACCAAAGCAGAACATGCTAATTGAAAAAGTGGATGGGTGGAGCAAGTAATATTGTTGTCTTTTGGTTCAAAGGCGAGTGGAGTCGTGATTTTGATTAATAAAAATGTACCAGTAATAGTAGAAGATGTATCGATTGACCAAGCTGGAAGGTTTGTAATGGTACATTGTTAAAATTTATGCAGAATCCTGGATGTTTATGAATATTTATGCTCCAAATTATGGCAATGAAGCCTTTATGAAGGATATATTTTTAAAAGTATCAAAGGGTAGACAAAATATATTGGGGGGGGGGGAGGCTTTTCTGTTTGGATCTGATATTGACTAAATCAGCGAGAACAGTAATAAGGGTGAAAGCCACAAAAGCAATGCTATCGTTCATGAAAGATTTAAATCTGATTGATGTCTGGAGGCAGCTCAACCCCACAGAGAGAAAATATTCAAGGGTCCATGACTTGCACACAAAGATTGATTTGCCTTTAATTGTCAGACCACTCACCATTAACCTTAACTGTTGCAATAGTGGAAAAACAAGAAAATGTGTACAGATGATGTCTTAATGCCACGTTGTTGAGAAGGACAGGCTTCTGTGAGTTTATTCAGAGACAGAACTATTTTGTGAGACAAATCTCCCTTTCACCCATAACAGTTTTTTGATATGGGATATGCTTAAAGATTATCTAAGTGGGCAAATTATTTCTTGTACTAAAAATCTTAAAAGAGAATATAATGCAGAATTGGATGGTTTGGAGAAAGAGATAACAGAACTGGAGAAAGAATATCAGAGGAAGGGTTTACAAGTAAAATATAGACTTTTAGAGAATAAAAAAAGAGATGCAAAAAATTACAAACGTATAAAATGGAAAAAATTATTTTAAAAAGTAAGCAAAAATATTATGAATTAGAACGAGCACAAGGTCTTGTCTTGGCAAGTGAAGTCAGAGGAGTCATTGAGGATAATAAATCCAATTAAAACAAAAGCCAATATCCTAGCATATAATTAAAATAAAGATTAAAGATATTTTTAGACAATATTATTCAAAACTATATAAATCAGAATTACTAGGAGATAATAATGAGATGGACGAGCTCCTTGTGAACGATGAGCTTCCGAAATTAGAGGGGAGAGAACAGATGGAATTAAAAGTTCCTTTCACAAGAGAAGAAATTGAGAAGGCTCTGAACACTCTGCAGGCTAATAAGTCTCTGGGGGAGAATGGGTTCCCTCCTGAGTTCAAAAGACAATTTATGGATTTGTTGATACCTCTTTTAATGCATGTGCTCGACTGGGCAGTGGAGACTCGGACTCTCTTTCAACAGCTATTATTAGTGTTACTGGGAAAAAAAAACAAAAAGACCCATTTAAAAACATCATCATATAGACCTATATCATTTTTGAATGCTAATTTATAAGATATTGAGGAAGACATTAGCTAACAGTCTGGGACAATATTTACCTAAATTAATACATATAGATCAGGTGGGATTTGTTAAAGGAAGGCTCTTCAAATAGTCTGGGTAGGCTATTTAATATAATACATATGGTTAAATCAAAATTGAATTCCAGCAAAACAGTCTCCCTCAGAGTGGAAAAGGCATTCAACTGTTTAGAATGGCTTTTTTTTAAAAAAAAAATTGGAGAAATTTGGAATAGGTAGAACATTCATAAATTGGATTTTTAAAAAAACTATCATGAACCACAAGCCAAAATTATAACTAATAGTCAAATGTCAGCAGTTTTCCCTCTGAGTAGATCAAGTAGACAGGGGTGTCCCCTGTCCCTAGTGCTTTTTATCTTTCCAATTAAACTGCTGGCAAAGATTATAAGGAGAGATCTGGATAGTAAAGGCTTCAAAGTTAGACAAGAACATAAAATCAGTCTATTTGCTGATGGTCTATTATACACCTACACACACCTACATAGTGACAATGGAGAAGGTTCAGAGGAGAGTCACAAGGACGGAAGGTTCTCATATGAGGAGTGTTTCACATCTTTTCGCCTGTACTCATTGGAATTTGGGGGAATCTCATTTAAACGTTTTGAATATTAAAAGGCATGATCAGAGTAGATGTAGAAAGGTTGCTTCCCGTGGTGGGAGAGTCTAGGACAAGAGGCACAACTTCAGGGTTGAAGGGCATCTGCTTAGAACAGAGATGTGGAGAGTTTTTTTTAGCCTGAGGGTGGTGAATCTGTGAAATTGCCACAGGCAGTTGTGGAGACCAGGTCATTGATGTCCTGTTCAATCAAGAATCTACCAATCTCTGCCTTAAATACACCCAAAGGTTATGGGGAGAAGGCTAGGCAGTGGGGCTATAAGTGGGAAAATGGATCAGTTCATGATTAAATGGCAGGGCAGACTGAATAGCCTATTTCTGCTCCTACATCTTATGGTCTTATCTTAATCTGATCTGGCAGAATCTCTGGAGAAATTGCAAACTACACGAGAAAAATATGGAAGGGTTTCAGGTTATAAAATTAATATGGATAAAAGATAATGCTATTGACGAACTTTGATTATGAAAGATATCAAAAAGAAAGTTGATTCAAATGGAAAGTAGATGGAATTAAATACTTTGGAATAATAGATGATGATCTACAGAATTTGTACAAATTAAATTATATTCTCTTGTTAGGGAAGATAGAGGAGGATTTTCAAAAATGGAAAGATATGCCGATTACTTTGATTGGAAGGTTAAAGGTTAATTGTGTCAAAATGAAAATGATGCCAAGATCACAATACATTTTTCCAATCCTGCCTATTTTTTCGCTGAATTTTTTAAAAATTATTAAATAATTATATTGGGAAATTTCTATGGAATAATGTGCTGAGAATTTCATGAGAAAAATTAAAGTGGGATTATAAATTAGGAGGATTTATGCTACCGGATTTTAGGAAATACAATTTGTCAGCACACGCCAGATTTCTTTAATCTTTAATCTTTCCTTGAGGAAGACAGGACCACTTTCACCCCCCCAAGCACACCTTTCTTGGATTCAAATCAGATTATACTCAATGAAGGAGGACAGCGAAGGATTTGAAACAGGAACGTTTTTGCATGAAGGCAGGGTATTACTGAAACATTAACAAGGATAACAGCAGATGATCCGGAGCTTTATTTTTTGGGGTAATTTTATTGAAATAAGTAATAAATTAACTTAAATTCCAAATTTCTTCTGTCAAAGCAGCTAAAGCAGTGGCTAAGAATTGATTTGAAACTACTTGGAAGTCTGAGTCTCCTTTACTCATAGAATGTTAGACTGCAGGATGAATAGTTGTATAGTTATGGAGAAAATAACATACAATCTTAAAAAAATATATTTGTCAAGATATGGCAGCCATATAGAGGCCCAATTATAATAATATCATGTTGTTACAATATAAGCAGATGTGACTTCCCCACATATTTTAGATTTTTTAATGGATAGTATGTGTGAGCTTTGATAGGTGGTTTTATATTTTTGTAGGGAGGGTAGTAGGGTTTTTTTGTATGAAAAAGTTTAATATATTGTGATAGAAGATTTTATTTTGTATATTTATAAAAAATGAAGAATAAAATATTCAAAAAACCTTTATTGCATCAGTGTTTTGTACATTTTTTTCCAGATATGCAACATAACAATTGTATTAATAGTGTTCTGGTTTTCTGAGGTCCAAAAACGAGTCAGGCAGCGCAGAGGATTTTTCAAGAAATTTAATCCTTTATTTGGAAGTAAAGACTGAAGCAATCAGAGAACAAGTCACTGATCACCCACTGAGCACAGCATGCTTCCTTTCTTTTATGTTTAATCCTGACCTTGTTCAATCCATCATGTCCCTTATCTTGGCTACACATTGATTCTCAATCAGACACCATTATTGCTTAGTATTACTTATTTACTTATCTAATCATGTTTCAAGACAACATGCTCTGACATTTTCTGCCACTATTTTCTTTTATGCCCCCCCCCCCCCCCCCACTTCTTATTGGAGTCTCCTCTGTCTTGTAAAGTTCTTATCACATGCTATGCTTCTCACCACCCTTATATTTTATCCATAAATGGTACGTGGTTACACCGGGTTGTTAATTGGATACATATGGTTGCAGTTAGATACATAGTAGTAAATGTTCAAAAGAATAGAGTAATACAAAAAGATAGATAGTAAGTAAAAAGTAATTATTTACAAATACAAAATAAATTTTTCCATGCATTTATATTTTCCATAATAGCTGGGCAAATGTATGCAATTTCATCTTGGTAGATGTTCATTCATCCATTCCAACTAGAATGTTCTAATGTTTTTGTAAACTACATTTATTTTAAAGGACCTGTTGATAGCTCCTAGTTTATTTGTGGTAATAAAACAGTTAATGTCGCCCATTAGATTGAGAACTGCTAGTTTTTTTTTCCTATATTGTAAGATGGAAACTGGCATTTCCATTGTAAACCTGAGGTAGAAGAGCCTGGATCTTCTGATTGAATCATACTGGTTGTGATCTGTCCAAATGGAAATAACTGGCTGCATCATTGAACTGATTTTGTACCTCTTCTCTGGGAGACAGTCACAAAGATGGAGTGTTTGTTAATAATGTCATTAATGTGTGTAAATGCAACTAAAAATTTGAAAAGCCATCATGTTTAATTGTTTAAAATAATTTGAAACCAAAATAGCATTAATTCAGATTGTACAACTTTTTATTACAAATTTAGCCATTTCTTCCCACTTGGTGGGCCCATAATTAGAATGTTACAATAGATATTTCTTGCTTAAAAAGTTTGAAACTTAAATGAGAAAGTCTGACCAAAAATGCATTGAGCTAGTTTTTTTTCCTGCTACAATTGCAGAGGCCTAACTGGAAATTTCACTATCCAGCACCTTCCAGACTCGTTTGTTCTAATTCATATACACCTTTGAGCAATCTGTAGTTGGGCCTTCACAAATGAATTGTCTATTATTTTCTAACTTGTTTGGAATCAATGACTTGGTTTCTATTTAACATATGCAAGGGAAATGCCCTCAATCTATTCAGTGCCCTCCATAATGTTTGGGACAAAGACACTTTCTTCTTTTTGTCCCTGCACTCCAGTTTTAAATTTGTAATCAAGCAATCAATATGTCATTAAAGTGCACATTCCAGATTTTATTCAAGGTATTTATATACATTTTGGTATAACCATGTAGAAATTACAGCACTTTTTATACAATCTCTGAATTTCAGTGGACCATGTTTGGGAGATTTGGCCTCACAGGTATTTGTAAGTACTTGGGCTTGTTTAATTACTTCATTGATCCAGATATAAGAGCTAGGCTTGCTTCTCAGCTTTTGCTCACCTTTGGAGTCTGGAGTTGCCATTTTTCTACATACAGACCAGAGTTGTGCCAAAGAAGCCATGAAACAGTGGGCGACGTTGCCCAAATCATAGGATTAGTAGAATCAACTGTTTGGAACGCCATTAAGAAGAAAGAGCATACTGGTGAGCTCAGTAATCGCCGAGGGACTGGTATTCCAAGGATGACCTCTACAAGAATTCTCATTGAAATGAAAAAAAATCCCAAAACGTATGTCCAACAGATCAAAATCACTCTTCAGGAGGTAGATTTATTGTCAGAGTACATATATAACATCACATACAACCCTGAGATTCCTTTTTCCTGTGGGCATGGCAAAATTAGTGCAAAACATAAACTACACAATGTGAACATGTAAACAAATAAAAGAACTGTAAACCAACTGCAATACAGAAAGAACAAAAGATCAATAAAATGCACAAGAGGATTGAGTTTGTTGTTGAGGAGTCTGGTGGTGGAAAGATAGCAGCTGTGAACCTGATGGTGCAAGTCTTGTGGCACCTACACCTCTGCTGATGGCAGCAGTGAGAACAGAGCGTGTGCTGGGTGGTGTGGGTCTTTGATGATTGCTGCTACCCTCTGGCAGCAGCGTTCCCTGTAGATGTATGCAATAGGGGAGAGTTTTGGTTGTGATGTCCTGGGCTGTGTTCACTACCTTTTGGAGGGATTTATGCTCAGGAGTATTGGTGTCCCCACACCAGATCGTGATGCAGCCGGTCAGCACATTTTCCACCACACCTCTGTAGAAGGGGTGTGAGAAGAGGGTTTCTGGTGTCAACAAACCTCCACAAACTCCTGAGGAAGTCGAAGTGCTGATGTGCTTTCTCCACGATGCCATTGGTGTGTTAGGTCCAAGAACTTAAATTTGCTCACCTTCAACACCTCTGATCCCCCAATGATCACTGAATTGTATACTTCTGGCTTTCCTTTCCTGAAGTCAACAATCAGCTAAGTTTTCAATCCCCATCCTTTATGCAACCCACTACCGTGGTATCGTTGGGAAATTTGTAGATGGTGTTATTATCTACTGTCCTCAGAAGACTTCATGAACCGAAATACAGGGGCTCCACTGCAAGATGCAAACTGCTAGTTAGCCACAGAAAGGATGGCCAGATTACAGTTTGCAAGAAGTATTTAAAATAGCCTGCAGAAACTGGAAAACTGTCTTATGGTCAGATGAGACTAAGATGAACCTGTATCAGAATGATGGCAAGAGCAACGTGTGGAGGCGTAAAGGAACTGCCCAAGATCCATGGTTTGCATCTTGCAGTGTAGCCTCTGTATTTCTGTTCAGGACGTCTTCTGTAAACTAGTCATTGACACATCCCCACCTGCCTCCTGAGGAGTGTTTCTGATCTGTCCGACATGAGTTTTTGGATTTTTTTCATTGTGATGAGAATTTTTCTGTCGTAAGCAGTGGAGATCTTCCTTGGAATATCAGTCCTTTTGCAGTGACTTCATAATGTTCCTAACTGTTGATTTCAGTGATCCTAAGGTTTGGCGGTGTATCTTAATGGCTTCTTTGATTTTCATTGGCACAAACCTGGACCTCGTGTTGAAAATTAGCAACTGGACTCCAAAGGTGAGCAAAAGCTTAGAAACAAGCTCTCTTATACCTGCACCAATGAAGCAATTAAACATACCTGAGTACTCACAAACAGCTGTGAAGCTAAATGTCCCAAACATTATGGTGCCCTGAAATGGGGGGACTCTGTAGAAAAAGTGCTGTAATTTCTACATGGTCAAACCAAAATATATTTAAAGAAAACCTTGAATACAGTTGGGAATATGCACTTTAATTACATGAATTGTTTGATGACAAATTTAAAACTGAGGAGCACAGGGGCAAATAAAGGGGGGGGGGAAACAAAGGCACTGTATGTGCCCATAAAAGTTGGTGTAAAATCTCATTCATGTAGCCGGTTTGAAGTAAAATGGTTCGTACATACTTGAGTCATTTCCTTTAAAAAGATTGGGGAAGAAATGTATATTCAACGAGTGGGGATAAATCTTCATCCCTTGGTTCTGTCCCATTTCCCTTTGCAAATAGAATGGTGGGTTGCATGGAAGTCGTAAAGGTATCCTTTTCAGGTTGAACTCGTCAGGCTCTCCATGGATTACATCTGTTTATTTACATCGGTGGCAAGGATTTGAGTATAAGACTAATGTCTGTTCAAAAGGTAATAGAGCTTGTTTGATCCCTTCCTCAAACTGTACAAGGTGTTTGTAACACTTACCAACCTGCTTCTTTTGAGGGTACCGTCTGTCAGATCAAGTCTACAACGTTCTACTTGGTAAATTTGACCGACAAGGTGGGGGACAGGTAGCTTTTGATGATTTCATCCAGTGCTGCATTGTCTTGCAGGTACGTTGCAGATCATTTACCAAATCTATCTCGTTATAAGCTTATTACTTCACTGGATTCAAAGTGAATTGAAGAATGTGATTATGACAAACTGGTTTGTGGGGACCATCTAATTTGGGGGATCTCTCCTCCAATGTTCACAGCAAATAAGCAGCAACACACTTGAGTCAATTGCACAATCTGCCCTGACAAGATGCTCAGGTGTTCAATAATATGGACTGTAAATAAATCCTAATATTCTTTATTGAGTCACTTAACAAGATGGAAGTCAACCTTATTTAACTCAATCCTATCATCATATTCTATTTTTCCTCTTGTCTTAATGAGTGGCAAGATTTATTAGGGGTGACAGACATGAGGGAAGAATAAATACCTTACTCAATGTGCCCAAGGGCCTCTGTGTTCTGTAACTAGCTGAGGTATGATCTTTTGGATTAGGCTTGGATAGTCTTGTCATTAGTATCAATTACCTTCTGACCTTCATCCCTAATGAGTAAGCACCTTGAAAGAAGGAAGATTTGAGGTTTTTTGAGTTGTATTAAATGCTATTTAACCTAATAAAATTTATGATTGAGCATTTGAAATATTTTCTCTCAATTATCACAAAATAAAATTTTTATCTGGCACAGGGATTATCAGATTTTCACAATACTCATCAGAGTAGGGTGGATGAATCGGAAAGGAGCTCCAGGAATTGTATCTATACACAAGTCCTAGTGAGGGAAATGTTGACCAGTGAGCCATATGCTAAACCACTGTGGTTATTCAAACAGCTGGACAGCAGATTATCAGTTTACTGGGATATTTTGGGGCTAAGATCTTTAATTATTCAAAGCAGCCAATGCTTTGTTCAGGTTCAGTGGAGTAAAAAGGATTCAATATTAAAGGTTTTTTTTCTTTTCAGAGGCTGACTGATGTATTCAGACGATTTGATACTGACCAGGATGGCTGGATACATATTTCATACGAGCAGTATCTTACGATGATCTTAAGTGTAGTCTAAACGTTAACTGAACCTTTGTAATGTCCAGACAATTGTTAGTCTATTAATTTGATCGAATCATCAGACACACTTTAAACGTAGTTTAGAACACGTGCTTGTGTAATTTTTAAAACAAATGCATATCTGCATAAATTGTCAAACTGCACTTTATGAAATGGAACAATTGACTATGTACCTGATTTTAATGTCTTAAGCATGGAGCTGTGCCACACTGTTTTATAATGCAATGAGTTTTGATAAAGTATACAACTAAATATGGCAAAGAATAGCTTTAAAGACTGCATGGTGCCTTATTTCTCATGTACAATAATGCAAAATTCTACAACTTTCGCTTAATATACTTTTGATTTTAAAAATCTGGAATATTACAATATGAAAAGGAAATTAATTTAATATGCAGGCCAATAAGCTGTACTTAACAAATTTCCTTAATAGTTGTGTATATGCTATGTATAAAAATGTGCCAGATGTTCATTAACTGTAACAAGGTAAATCTAATGTAATTCAAACTTGAAAATAAATCAAGATTTTCAGTACATCTTGAGTGCCTTTTTGTTCAGATGCATGCATTTTCAAATATGAATGGCAACAGTAATGCATTGGTCAACTTTTGTTAAATTCCATCATCAATGGTCCTATTTGGTTATAGAGATCAACAGGGTGAATTTGCATCCACTTGTTTCACTGCCTTGGGTTCCCAAACTCTTGCCAGTTTACTGCTGGCCACAGAAATTGGAGCCAGCTTAATTGAGTGCATCGGGAACATCAAATAGAATCCTTTGAACAAGCATTTTTAGCCCCACCTCTGATCTATTATCCTCAATTATTGTGGAAGTACTGCCTTAAATTAGTTAAGAGCAACCAAATTTTTAGTTTTTGAGTAAAAGTTAAACTAGATCAGGAATGGTCAAGACAGTTCTTCCAGTGGCTAATTTTTTTTTCTGTCATATGTTTTCTGGACAATGCAAATGAGTTGATATCTTTTCTTACCCAGGCATCCTGCACTAGAGGTAGATCTTGCACAGTAGCCTCAGCAGTTAAACAGCACAGGCTTTTTGAATACCGATGTATTTACAAAAGAAGACCACCTCCCCAACTATAGTCCTGGCTCCTGCCTGGGAGCCCGAGGTGATTTCTTCGCTGTGGAGAATGGAGTTGCCAACTCCGGCTGCAGCCTTGGACCCAGCTTCGTTTGGCATCTTCCCAACCAGAAGCAAAGATTTCAGGATTTTTTCCTGTTATTGTAATAAAACTAGCGTCTCAGAGCCCCACACGGGCAAGCCAGGTGTGGATTTTTTTTTCTCAATCTGTGATGTCATGTCAGCGCTAAAAAAAAATTTGGGTTTTGGATCTTTGGAACATGCAACTTGAAAGGGGGAAAAACTGATAGCATCGAGGTTAACGCACCAGCGATCGGGGCTGGGGTTCGAATCCCACACGGTCTGTGAGGAGTTTGTTTTTCCCACCTTTCAAAATGTACTGGGGTGTAAGTTAATTGGGTGGCACAGGCTCATAGGGCCTGAATGGCCTGTTACAATGCTCTATATCTACTTTGAAACATTTAACATTTTTTAAAGGTTATCTGTTTTGGGAAAGCAATAAGTAAAATTAACTTTATAAATATGCTTCCAACAGAAGTCACAAAAACTAGGTTGTATATGTCACTACAAAATAGTTTATACATTTCCAATGGGAGGGATGCATTAAATCAGGATACTGTGACAGTTTTTAAACCAAATTACACATGGTGGAACATATTTCCTTCCGTTTGTAAGGATTAGTGTCGATATTTCAGTAGCTGGTTTGTAATTTTTTTTATATAGTTCCCCTGTACCAGCTTTCCTGCAATTGCTACCAGTTATTAGATACCTCAAAAGCACACAAGATTCAAACAATTAAGAATTTATTTACATTTTTTCAGCAGCCTTGAATTTTACAAAGCAGAAAGTGATGCTTGCTCTTTTTTGTGCAGTTGGCTGGTCATGGATGAGCTTGTAATCAACCAAATGAGAATTCATTAGCAAGATCAAATCAGCTATCTTAGTTTTCCATTACTCCAAAGGAGAAAATGTGCTATCAGGGACAATGGATGGTTTGTGTCGAGACATACAGCCTACCCAAACCCCATTTGTTACTAAGTTTAAGCATATTCAGCTGCATCCAAGACCATGTATAAAATATAACACTGTTGCTAAAGACTGTTCATCACTGGAGACTATTAATAACCCAGTAGCATATCCTCTTTAATAAAAATGCAAAATGTTACAATTATTAAAACTAACCAAATTCAACTTCATGGCAAATTTACCCATTTATAAATTTTGCATAGTATAGAAAATCTCCAATAATCTGCCATCTTGGCACTTTGGTATTGGACTGGCGGGTTTTCCAGATTATTGGAAGTTATTCCTATTTACACCACTCTTAGAGTATCATTAAAATTTGCAGTGAACCTCATCATTTTAAATCAAGGAGAGGAAACCAAATGGAGTTTGAGGGAGCATAAAAAAGTCCACTGAGTTTAAGAGACTATAGAACATAGCTCCTTGTAAACCAGATTCCAAACCATTGAATAAACATTGTAAAATACCTTTTTTTCTGTTATAGTAGTACCAGTGACTCTTAAAGAGAAATACCATAATTGTCTTGGAAAATACTGGCACTGGCTGAAGAGAGTCCCTGGTACCAAGTCAGGTTCTAAATTTTTTCTGGCTGAATACACAGTACTGTATATCCCACTATCATTGTAATAAACACCTTAAATATAGTAAATTATGAGCATAAATAACTAACCATATAAGGTATGATCATTCAACAGTTATTTTCAATAATAAGGAATACATTTATGCTAATTCCTGCTGATTGACTCAAGTCACTACCACAATGCAAAATTATTCAAATTTGCAAAGGCATCTTCCATAGGTTTATTAAAAATGAAGCCTTAAAGTAGGGTTTTATCTGTTGCACAGATGACAAACTTCATCCATTTATTCTGTTCCATTATTTCCTGGCTCCTCAATCGATAAGAGAATTTCTGTCTCTGGGACCTGAAAGCCATCTGCAACTTCAGATTGAGGAGGTGTATTTTTTTTTAAAAAAACAGGCTTCAAGAGCAGTTTGTGCAGGATTTGTTGAATCACCTGTATTATTCAAGGTCATCTCTTATTTGATGGTGCCATTGGCCTACCAATCCAGGTAACAGGAGCTGTTGGAATTAAATGGGCAAATTATGTCACAAAACAATGATAAAGTTAAATAAAAAAAGCTCAACTATTTGAAAAGCAAGTCCACCTTTTGAATTCAGTACCATCCACAGATCACACAAGCATTCTGGTAGTATCTTTGTTTAATTTCAGTCTACAGAAATGATACTGATCTGCAGTCAATATAGCACGTGGTTTTGCAAGGGGTGGAAACTCAAAACATTGATTCAAGTTTAAAACTCAAAAAAGTGAGAGCCCAGGGTGCTGAGGGGGAAAACAGGGTAATAATTCCATTAAAATATCAAGGCAAGAGCGTATTCTTCTCCAGCTATTCAAAATGGGAACAGACTTTGCAACTGATTTTACTGTAATTGATGTGAAAACGTTCAAACAATGCTCAGCTTCTCATTTTTATTTTTTTGCACCATAAATTGAAATTTTGAACAAATCATTTAAAATGAGTCGAGCCCCATTGTCAAAGCGCTATATTACAAGAGCAGATATGACCACCTGTGCTTGCCTCCCATTTTTAAAGTTTTTTGGCACTATTGCTGAACCTGAATTTGATTCACAATGTAATGCTCAACCCAAATGTGACTATAGAGGTGTCTTTCGATCATCTACTCGCAGCCTATAACAACTCAAAAGAAATGCACATTCCCTGCTATTTTGATCATTTAAATAAAATTTTATGATTGGGCTGTTGAAACCTTGTCTTAAAATAGAGACTTTGACATTTTCATTCTTTGATGTGCTAAGCATTTAGAAGGGATGTAAGTTGGAACTCTTTTTCTTTACATTTTTACAACCATTAAAGTCTCTGTTCTAACAGCTTTAAAAATCTAGTGATATTTTTTGATCTGAATGGCACTTTTCAATTGTCAAATCCAGGAATATCCCAGACCTTCTAGTCATGTTGTATATGGAATACAATTCATTTTTCTAAAAATGAACTATTACATGGAATAATTAATGAGCTGAGAAATGAGTTTCGCCATGCTACGAACACTGCAATTTCAAATAGGAACTGCACTGTTGAGTCATGAAAATAGAGGTAAGAAAATTTACTCTTCACAAACCTTAAAAACACAGCTTACATGTCAGTCTTGTTACAGGATTAAAAGTTGAATTAAAGCCCAAGTAAGTTTTACCCCTCCTTTACAATTGGTGATCATAGGCAGCGGCTCCCATCAATTGATGAGATCTATGCAAGGAGTGTCTGCCTGTCCCGCATCAGACTGGTCAGCCGCCAATGAGCCTGCAGCTGACGTGGACATTTACCCCTCTATAAATCTTCGTCCGCGAAGCCAAGCCAAAGATATCCATTGCTTTTTTTTCTTATTCATTAATTATATTTACATTGCTCGTGTGTTTTATGTACATGGGAAGCTGCAGCAAGCAAAACGTCCACTGCATACATACATTGTACCAATGTATAATGACAATAAGCTTTCCACAAGACATCGTAAACATCTAGTTTTTGATAGTTATGGATATAAATATAAATTTAACCACTATTCAGTTTTTAAAAAACTTACATTGTTGAAAATTAAGTTGATGAGAATTGCTGGCACTGCTTCCAAAAGAAGAATGAAAGTTGAGAATAGTTTCCTGGAGAATCTTCCTCTCACGCCCCTTTTCAAAAGATATCTTAATATTTATATCATCTCAATGTAATGATTACAGAACAACAAATTTTGGTGTTACAGGTCTTATTGTTGCAAGTTATTGCATTGCTCCATGTCTGAGAGAGACTTGAGAATGTCAAGAGGGAAGGAAATTTCATGGAGGAACGGAACTCTTTTCCCCCACCAATGGATGGATTAATGAAAGTAATTATATCAGGGGGTGGCTCCACAGCCTCCATGGACACTTACTGGAAACGCCCACACCTCATTCAGCCTCTCTCTCTCGTCTCTGTCTTTCCCTTTTTTTTGGGAGGGGAGGGGTGAGAATAGGAGGGGGAGAAACACCACATGTATATAGATTGCTGGGAGATTTTTATATATTCTGTAACAGTCAGTGATGTGATGTCCTTGTTTATTGATGAAAAATTAAAAAATACTTTTAAAAAAACTCTTCCCCCCCTTCATTTTTACCCAGTGGCAAAATTATATACCATAAAACCAGAGCTTGAATTTGGCCATCTGCAGCAAATAAAATAAGATTCCAATTCAGGGTATTTTAAATAGAAATAAGTTATCCAATTTATTTTTGTAAGTTACCGCCCCCCACCTCAGGCAGTCCCTGAGGATCAAGGATCACTTGCTTCCAATCTGGTTTTGTAGATTCCGAGCTGGCTAATTTTTTTAATTTAAAATCTAATTTTTAAAAAATTTAGTTATAGGCCATATTGGCCCACGAGTCCGTGCTCCCCAATTAACCTACAACCCTTGGTATGTTTTTGAAAGGTGGGAGGAAACTGGAGCCCACAGGGAAAACCCACAGACACGGTGAGAACATACAAACTCCTTACAGACAGTGCAGGATTCAAACCCCGGACCCGATCACTGGCGCTGTAAAGGCGTTGCACTAACCACAACCCCAACCATGCCGCCAATAAAGCCATGGATGGAGCAGGTGATGGGCTGTTTATGACATGGTGCGCTCCTTAGTCAGGTTACCACCACCACTACTACAAAACTTAAGAGGCAAACTGATCCCAAAGTTGTTCCTTTGTGCAGCCACTCCATAACTGGGCAAGATTGGTCAATTTTCTACAATTATACAGTATATGGAAAATTCATCCAAGGACAGTGGGGTGCATACTATAAAGGCTGGTTTCACATACTGGCAAGCCACAGGCAAAGTCAATCATGTTTTCTGGCTAGCCAGCGAAACAAAAATCAAAACCATCTGAAATTTAGCATTAATTTAAAAGTATTTTTTCTTCATATTTTGGCAGAATAATGAACAAAATATGAACAGCCCCAATAAACAAAGAAAAAAGTTGACCTGTTGTTCGGTAAAGAGCTGTCTCATTTATCCCACTTGCTGCAGTGAAGTTATACCTTTCCAGCATTTAGCTCTGAGATTGCCGCCAAGATCTGTTGCCTTGAACCATCAGTCTTTACACCCAGCTCTTTTAAATCACCATCAGTTAGTGTAAGGAATGCTTCCATATCCACCTAGGAAAACAAGACAGAGCTCATGTCTTGAAGAAACATTTATTCCACACATTGTTCTCTTGGAAAATGGATGTCTTTAAGACAATATTTCTTTTAAGGGGCTCTGCTATTAAGCAGCATTACAAAGAAATGCTACACCTTGCAAAACAAATGCACTTAATGAAGCTAGACCAGGTTTTAATGGAGAATGTATTTACTGACCACAAGGTTTTAGGCAAAAGCTGGGAATGGTGGACAGAGAGGTATAGGGTGGTGGAAGGAGGGGGGTGGAGGGATAATCAAAAGGTAACAAATTATTGGAAGAATGGAAGTTGTGAGCTGCTGCCTCAGGCCACCAAAACCATAAAGCACCCCCAACACCCTGGTCACATCTCGCCACGACCTTCCAGCAGAAGGCACAGAAGCCCGAAGACCAGCACCGCTAGGGTCAAAAGTAGTTTCTTTCCAACACCTAGAAAAGCACTTGAATCTACCCTTGATGCACTAATCAGGGACTGCTCCCACAGAAAAAGGATTGCCTGCACTATTTCTAAGTCCATTTTTTTTCCACTAGGACAACTGAGTATTACATTTTAATTTACATTTTTTTTACTTTAATTAAGTAAACTACTATAGTATTTTTCAAGTGTTTTTTTCCTGTTCAACTACAGTAAGAACAAATTTTCATGCAGATGAACATTGTTTGATATACACAAGATAATAATCTATCATGATTAAATTTAATTTCCAAGTGCAAAACCAAGCAATCTAGTCAAAACCAGAATGCTGGCAGAGAAACAAAAACTAGTATAATGGATAAATATTGGGAGAATTTGGTAAGATGAATGGGTTACATACATTTTAAAAACAGATCTTATTTGAAAGAATGAAGAATTCATATTCAGTAACGTTGCAGGATCTTTGGAGACTTTTATGCACATTTCATAAGCAGGTGTTAATTGAAATGACAGCATGAAATGAATAGACAATTGATTGGAATTGGAGACAGGCTGGATGGTTAGATAACTACAAGGCTTCTGAGCTTTCTGCAAAGTGCTCACAGAAAGGTCAGTCCTGGCTTTTTGAAACCTAAGACAACAGCTTGACCAAGAGAGGAGAACTCCTGTTGTTTGCTGAAGAAAGTGGGGGTTTTCGCAAGTCAGGAGTCACATGGGCATCCTGGCAGTTTGTGGGGGTGGGGGGGTTGGTGGGGGTGAGGTGAGCGAGCGAGAGCGCGAGAGAGAGATCTCAATAAGCTCTCTCAGCTAGTGTGTGTGTGTGTGACACTGAAAGTAGCTGAACAGTCCAAGCCAGGAAGCTTATTGAAACTGATGAAAAGCTGCAGAGCGGTGGATGGCTGGAAGTGCTATCTGTCTGATGTTTCTCTTGGAATAAGTGGAACAGACAGGAACTCTGCGGTAGCCTGAAAGAAATAAGTTATCATCTGGAGAACCCTAATGGGGCAAGTTTCATCAGCAAGGCATTGAGGTGACTAATGTTGGTATCTCAGTTGTGGAAATCCTGGAACAACAAATCTCTCTCTGCAAACCCTACGAGAACCTTCCTGAGTGGTAAACATTTACCGTTTGAGCACCAAAGCCTGGTGAACTTTATACATGAAAATTCTGTGCACAGTAAAAGAATTGTCTGCATCCAGAGAACTTGGAAGAAGGAGATTAAACTGTGAACCAAATAACTTTTCTTAAATTTAAACACACATTACTTAGAATTAGAAGGGGGTTAATTTGGGTTAGTTAAGTATAGAGATAAGTGAAAGTAAGATTCTGTTTTCATGTTTAAAGATAATTAAAAACAACTTTTGTTTAAGTAACTACTTGTCTTGGTGAATGTCTATTGCTGCTGGGATTTGGGGTCCTTTGGGCTCGTAACACTAGATACTAGGATTTGTTACAGATTCAAAAAGAACAGTCTGCCAACCATTAATGGTGGTCTGTTGTTCTGCAGATCTCTTATTTTGAGGTACCTGGTCCTGCCACTAATTTCTTCATGACCTCTCAACAATACATAGACCCATGGATATAATTTTGAAATTGTCACATATTTAAAATCAATAATGCAGCTATTTATTACTCTTAAAGTCCAACAAAGTGAACTTGTATTAGAATGCAGGTTGAAGTATAAATGTCAGCCCAGGAGAGTGAATTTCTCTGCTATTCTCAAAACTCATGCACATCATTTAGATCCACGCATGCAATAACTGGGAACTCAAAATAAATACCATCAGGTAAATAAACCAACAACAGATCATGTCATCAATATCACCTCAAGTTAGGTGGTAAACTAAGTTTGGGGATGCTTTGAAAATCCATCCTTCAGAGATATTTACAGGAAGGTATATGGTATGTTTTTTTCATGTCATCAAGGATCCACCAAATTACACAACTGGACAAGAAATAGAAATGAACCACGTTAATTTGTGCGAGACGGGATAGAAGAGCCAGTTTTATCCTGGAAACTGAAGCAATTTTCCAATAAACCTCCAGAAGATTATGGAAGGGTGAGATGGCAGAACAAAAAAATGTTCAGGAAAATAATTCAATCATGTTAATGGAGCTGGGAATTACATTTTTACAGAATAAAAGGAGACAGCTATATCCATTTAAATAATAGAAATTCTCTCAGAATTCACAAATAATTTGTGATCTAGATTAGAATATGTTCTCACGGAATTTATGTAAAAGAAAATCTACACAAGTCACTCCATTTTTTTTCCCGATTTGCAATTCTTGCTGCATACACAGATCACGTGGTTTTGCATTCCTTTCATTTAATCTCAATTCCAAGCACTACCTTGAAATGCAACCTCCACCCCCTTCCTCATAAATGCGGGGGTCAGCTAAAATTAAAAATTATATACAGAAATGAACATTTTGAAAGGTATGGAATAATGGTATTACCTCTTGTTCTTCAAATATGGGTTGATATTTTTCAAGTGACAGCTTTTTTAAAATGCTGGATAATTCATCTAGGGAGAAAATTAAATGGTACAGGTACGAGTTAACCACAATCTCTGCTTCTTTACATAAATGATGTAGAGGCTCTAATGTGATTTCATCAAACATTTTTGATGGGTGTTTAGTCATGGCATAGTAAAACATTAGAAAGCAACATTAAAACTACTGCATAGATTCTCATAAAGCATATTCAAATTTCATCCTTCAAAGAAATTACAATCAATCATTGATATTTATAATCTCTCTCCCCTCCCCCTTACAGAGAGCATACCTTGCAAAGATCAAGAATTGCAATTTTCATGCACTCTGGTTGTTCACATGCAGGAGCAGAGCAAGACATTAAAAAAAGGGAAACCTGCTCTTTTTACACACATCTATTTGCCTAATTGCAAACCTCAATAATTAGCAATTAAAGAGAAACCGTAATGCTGGAAAGGGCCCCAGGTACAAAGGAGCAAGGACCCAAATTTGACAGTGAGCCAGAATAAATATCAGGGCAAGTGACTGAAAGTGGTTGGGGATTTTTAGATCCAGTATCCACTGGTTCACCAAACTACCCTCCCAAATCCCCACAAAACTGAAACCTTTCAAAAGAATACTTCACCATGCAAATTACCAATTTGCATGTCTTTTCCAAAATACCTTGGTTCTGACAGAGTCACAGACCTGAAACATTAGCAGTTTCCCTTTCCACAAATGCTGCCCGACCTTGTCTTTTTCAGATTTTTTTTTTTATTCAGCATGCTGTTAATAAAATTCCATAATTTTTTTTATATTTTATTTGTTTTTTCCCAAAAAATATACATACTAACATTTTAAAAATACAATATATTAAACTTTTTCTCACATACACAACAAGCAAAAATAAAACAGTCCCTCCCTCCCTCTTCTTCCATATATACAAATCTGTTCACTGTCAGAGCTTAGATGTATTTAAAGTATATAGAGTACAGTTGGGGAAATTACATTTTTATTTATATATAATAGTTACTTTTATACCCTTTTTTGTTCCTTTTTATTACTGTATCTGGGCCTCTATGTGGTCCAGGTATGACTGCCAGATCTTTACGAAAGTGTCATATTTATTCTTTGTGATTTTTTCCCCATGAGTATACCAGCTGTTCATTTTCACAGTCCATCGTGTTATAAGTAGAGGGGAGTCGGACGTCCCAGTGATCACGATACATTTTTTCACTACCGCCAGTGCTATTTTTATAAATGAGATCTGATATTTGGTCAATTTGTCCACTGATTTTGCCCTCGTTATTGTTCTTGCCAATTTATCTAGAAATGAGTCCAAGCAGAAATTAAAGTCTCCTCCAACTAATATATTTTGTTTTCCCTCTGCTGTTTTTAAGATATCCTTCATAAAGGCTACATCGTCATGATTTGGGGCCAAAATATTCATAAAATATCCATGCTTCCCCATAAATTTTACAGTGTGCCATTACACAGCTTGCTCAATCGAGGTAGCTTCTATTAACAATGGTGTATTTTTATTAAATAGAATCACCAGTGAATCACCACCCCTCTTGCCTTTGAACCAAAGGAAGACAATATTATTTGTCCCACCCATCCTCTTTTTAATTTATCATGTTCCAATTTGGTAAGATGGGTTTCCTGCAAAAAGATTATATCCACTTTTAATTTCTTTAAGTGTGCCAAGACCCTCTTCCTCTTCACTTTCCCATTTATCCCACTAATAATAAGACTAATAAACTTTGTTTTATCCATACCAATTCTCACACAAATATATAATAGTATCTTCCCAATTTTCTAAATACTGTCATCACATTTTTCTATTAAAAGGCATTTTCAACACATACATTTCCCCTTTAAGGAACACACATCACTAGGTCTGACATTGACAATAGTACTCGGAAGCCCGTAAATAAAGTCCACGAAAAAAGCCCACGGGTTCTTCCAAAGAAGAAAAACCCTCCCTTTGGCACCAACTTTTAAAATCGCTCCTCTCCCAGTGCCATCTCTCCCCCCCCCACCCCCCCCCCCACCACCAACCCCCAGTTGGAGTTCCCACCTTGCTACTTTCCTTACCACCTTTGTATTTTCAGAGGTCTCCATATAAACCAATGTTTTTTTTTCCTTTTAACAGTGAAAACAGGACGGCTCAGTACTATTAGTGTAAATAAAGATACGCCCTGTTTTGAAATGGTCTTTTCAGTCCTTTCAGCTGACGACTTTAATCTTTTCATAACTTTCTTAAAAATTCTTCCACTTCTTTGAAATTCATCGATTACCTTCTGAGACATCCACCCTCAGCATTGCTGGGTAAATCATTGAATATTTAAAGTTTTTAGATCACAGTTGTCTCTACCTCATCAAATTATTTTCTTTATTTGACCAAGGCAAGGCTGAACACCTGGAAAAACATTACTTTTGCATCATCCACCATTATTATTTTTTGAATATTCCTTATCTGCTCCCAAGATCACATCTCTCTCCCAGTAAATTAAAAGTCTTATCAGGACTGGTGGTGGTGACTGTTTGCCATTTTTTCTGGGTCCGAGGGTTTGGTAAGCCCTTTCAATTTGCACCTTTGCATTTAACTAATTTTGTCTCGGCATTTGTAGGATCCATGTTTCAAAGAAACTCACGGCGTCTTTTCCCTTAATTCCTTCACTTGATCCAATGATTCTTATGTTGTTAAATCTGCTGAAGTTTTCTATATGGTCCATCAGCCCTTTCTTTTCTGTGTCCCATATTTTTGCTTTTCTTCCAGTGACTTCAGCCTGTCTTTTACTTTGTCCAGTTCATCCTCTGAATAAGTCATTCATTCATTTAAGTCTTCCACAACTTCTTTGATTTCCGTGACCTTCTCCGATATTTCTCGTTGCTGATTCCACACTCATAAAACAACTGCATAAAGTTTCCATCGTGTTCAGGATGGTGGGTAGATCTTGGGCGGACTCCCCAGTCCCAAGATAAATTTCCTTGCTTGAATATCTCCCATCAAATTTTCACCACTGCAGATTACCTTTTAATCTTTTGTGACTAAGCAAAACACATTTTTTTCTCATGCCTTCCTGACCCAGCTGCAGCTACAGGCATTACGAGAAGTGCTCTGCCCAAGACTGGAACAAATTTATGAAAGTGCAAAAGGTGATTGAGGCCATCATGAAACCAACAGATCTTCCATCAACTCTGATTATACCTCCCACCATCTCTCAAGATCTGCTGAAACATTATCATCCCATCTCTTCTCCATTCCGTCAAGCAGAAGATTAAAGGTGCTCAAGAACACAAACCTCCAGATTCAAGGACAGCTTTGTTTCTACCGTTATTAGACTCCTGAATGGATCTCATACTGGCAAAAGATGACAGCCTTGCAGTGTCTTTTATAAATATACTTTTCCCTAAACCCTGCATTATTTGACTTATTGTAACATTACATTTACACTGCTGTTTTATTTATTATTACACTCCTTGCTGTACATGTTGAAATGCCTGGACAGCTCACAAAACAAAACCTTTTACTCTGTCAGTACACTTGACAAGAAAACAATTCAATGCTGTTCTTTTTACATCATCACCAGTCATCATCTGGCTGTGAATGTTTTGAGATTTGATAGATAGGAATGGACCCAACCCCAGGAAAACCATTTGCAATAGTTTCTTTACTCTCCAAGCCAAAAATGATCTCCAAAGTTCCCCAAGGATTTTTAATCCACATGCTGCTTATTCGAACTGTCACCCAAAAACCAAAGGACAAAACCTGTAACTTAATCCCAGAAAGATCAAGATCCGGATTGGGGCCAGGGGGAGATTTAAAAAGGCTAAATGGAAGGATATTGAGCAGCAGGGAGAAACCTTGCAGATTGCCCAAGTCAGCAGGACTTGTAAATAAATAAATAAGGTATAGGGAATGTTTCTTTTTATTAGTCAAGGAATTAATTTTTTTTTTTAAATGTAATATTAGGCTTGAAATAGATAGGCTACAGCTTGAGCATTTTTAAGTTTTGTCACCATTTTACAGGAAAATGTGACTGCAATGGAATGAGGGCATATTCATATGGCAGAACTGTAGGTATGAGGAAATTCTAGTTAGTGTTGTTTTCTTTAGATATTAGATTTCAGATTTTGCCAGAGTACAACATGCAACCCTGAGATTCCTTTTCCTGCAGGTGTGGCAGAATCACCACTTGCTGGTAGTGCAAATAAAAACCTGTACACAACGTGCACATATAAACAAAGAACTTTAAACTGATAACAAATGTAAACAAACCAACTGTGCAATACAGAGAGAATTTTAAAAATCAAAATGCATAAGTAAAAGTCCTTGAATGGGTCCCTGAGTGAGTTTGTCGATGAGGAGTCTGATGGTGGAGGGGTAGCAGCTGCTCCTGGGGCGAGTCTTGTGGCACCTACATCTCTTTCCTGATGGCAGCAGTGAGAACAAAGCAGGTGCTGGGTGGTGTGGGTCTTGATGACCACTGCTGCTCTCTGACAGCAGCATTCCCTGTAGATGTTCTCAATAGTGGGGAGGGTTTTGCATGTGATGTCCTAGGCTGTGCCCCACTACATTTTGGAAGACTTTTCGCTCAGGGTATTGGTGCCCTCATACCAAACTATGATACAGCCGGTCAGCACACTTTCCACCATACATTTGTAGAAATCTGCAATGATTTCTGATGCCATACCAAATCTCCACAAACTCCTGAGGAAATAGAGGCACTGACATGCTTTCTTCACAATGATATGAGGGTATTGGGTCCAGGAAAGATCCTCCAAGGTAGTGACTTCCAAGAACTTAAATTTACTCACTCTCTCCATATCTGATCCCCCAAAGATCACTGGATTGTATATATGACTTTCCCTTCCTGAAGTCAACAATCAGCTCCATAGTTTTGGTGACATTGAGTGCAAGGTTGTTGTTGGTGCACCATTCAGCCAAGTTTTCACACTCCCTCCTGTTTGCTGACTCATCCCCTTCCTTTATACAACCCATTACTGTGGTATCGTCAGCCAATTTGTAGATGCTGTTATTGTCGTAATGAGTCACACTATCATAGATGTAAAGTGAGTGGAGCAGGGGGCTAAGAACGCAGCCCTGTGGTGCTCCAGTACTGATGGAGATTGTGGAGGAGAAGTTCTTACCAATCCTCAATGATTATGGTCAGGAGGTGAGGAAATCCAGGATCCAATTACACAATGGGGTATTGAGTCCTAGGTCTTGGAGTTGGCTGATCAGTTCTCAGGAGTTAATGGCGTTAAATGTCAATCTGTAGTCAATAAAGAGCATCCTGATGAATGCATCTTTGCTGTCCAGGATTTCCATGGCTATGTGTAGCTAGGAGATGGCATCCGCCGTAAACCTGTTGCTACGGTAGGTGAACTGGAACATATTCCTGTCACTGCCCAGACAGGAGCTGATGTGCTTCAACAGCAGCCTTATCATGAGACTTCATCATTCTTGATGCAAGTGCTACGGGTTGATAGTCATTGAGGCAGGTTACTACTACGCTCTTCTTGGGCACCAGTATGATTGATGCCTGTTTGAAATAGGTGGGTACGAAGCACTGCCATGAATACATTGGTAAGTTTGTCACCACAGATTTTTAATACTCATCCGGGGACACTACAAGGACCGAATCTTTTCCTCGGATTTACTCTCCTGAAGACAGCATGCACGTCATCCTCAGATACAGACAGGATAGGATCATAAAGGGGTTTGGGGATGCCGAGAGATGGTTCTTCACTGTTACCGTCATCAAATCGGGCATAGAAAGTATTGAGGCTTTGGCATCTATTCCTTCACTGGATTGGTTTTACATCAGGTTATGTCATTTAGGCCCTGCCACAGCTGTCGGGTATCCCTTTTTCTTTCCATTTTCATGCTGAATCTCCACTTCGCCCAGGAGATAGCTTTTCGTAGCTCAAACCTTTAGAGCAGAGGAGGCTGAGGCAAGACTTAAGTGAGGTACATAAAATTATAAAAGAGCCATAGAACACAACAGCACAGAAACATTCAGCCCTTCTAATCTGTGCCAAAACATCATTCCGCTAGCCCCACTGACCTGCATCCATTCCATAATCCTCCAGACCTCTCCCATCCATGTATCTATCCAATTAATTTTTAAAACTTAAGAGTGAGCCCGCATTTACCACATCAGATGGCAGCTCATTCCACACCATGTGAAGGCTCCCCCTAATGATCCCCCTAAACCTTTTTCCCTAAAGCCACGTCCTCTCCTAATCTAAGTGGAAAGAACCTCCTCACATTTACTCTGCCTATACCCCTCATAATTTTAAATACCTCTATCAAATTTCCCCTCATTCTTCTAGCTCTAAGGAATAAAGTCCTAACCTGTTTAATCTTTCTCTGAAACTCAACTCCTAAAGACTTGGCAAAATCCTAGTAGATCTTCTCTGCACTCTTTCAGTCTTACTGATATCCTTCCTGAAGTTTGGCAACCAGAACTACAAATAATACTCCAAATTTAGCCTCACCAATGTCTTATATGACCTCACCATAACATCCAACTCCTATACTCAAGTTTTGGATTTATGAAAGTCTACCTGTGACACCACTTTCAGGGAATTATGTATCTATATTCCAAGATCCCTTTGTTCCTCTGCATTCCTCATTTACCGTGTATGCCCTACCTTGGTTTGTCCTTACAAAATGCATCACCTCGCACTTGTCTGCATTAAATTTCATCTTTCATTTTCTAGCCCATTTTTCCAGTTGGTCTAGATCCCTCTGCAAGCTTTGAAACCCTTCCTCACTGTCCACAACACCTCCAATCTTAGTGTCATCAGCAAACTTGCTGATCCAATTTCCCACATTATCATTCAGATCATTGATATAAACAACAATGGTCCCAGCATTGATCCCTGAGGCACCACTAATCATAGGCCTCCAGTCTGAGAAGCCATCATCCACTACCACTCTCTGTCATCTCCCATTCAGCCAATTTCAAATCCACTTTACATCTCTGCCTGGATACTTAGTGTCTGAAGCTTTTGAACTAACCTCCCATGTGGGACCTTATCAAAGGCCTTACTAAAGTCCATGTAGATAACATCCACAGGCTTTTCTTCATCTACTTTCTTGGTCACCTCCTCGAAAAACTACAAAATTTGTTAAACACGGCCTACCACCCACAAAGCCACTTTGACTATCCTTAATCAGCCCATGGCTGTCCAAATAATTGTACATCCGATCTCTCAGAACACCCTTCAATAATTTACCCACTACTGACGTCAGGCTCACTGGCCTGTAATTTCCTGGTTTACATCTGGAGCCTTTTTTTAAAACAACGGAACAACATGAGCTACCCTCCAATCCTCCGGCACCTCACCTGAGGCTAAGGACATTTTAAATATTTTTGCCTTGATAGAATAACTCCATCTTTTATCTTGGCACAGGGCACAAGAATCAGAGGGTAGATATTTAAAATATTTGGCAGAAAGATTAGAGGGAAAGTGAGGATTGTCCTGAACATTCTTTTATGTCATCAGATCATCAACTTCTTCAACTCATTGGATGTCAAATCTTACACATGATGAAATTGTTATGATGTACGCTGAGAAATTGCATAATGTTGAAGATGTCTTAATAATACAATTTGTCTTTGGGGTTGGATAAAAAAAAACCATGGAGGAATTTGAGAATATGTTTTCTTTCAAAAAAGTGTTAAAATATCTAGTCTATGTAGGTTATTGAACATAAAGGGTAAAATACAATTGTGTACAAGGACCATAAAACATGGGAGCAGAAATAGGCCATTTAGCCTATCAAGTCTGCCCCACCTTTCAACCAGGAACTGATCCATTCGCTTACTCAACCCCACTCCCCAACCTTTTCCCCATAACATTTGATACCCAGTGATTCAAAAGCCTATCAATCTCTACCTTAAACATACCCAATGACTTCATCTCTGTGGCATCAATTTCCAGATTTACCACCCTCTGGGAAAATCTGTTTCTCGGCATCTCTATTCTAAGTGGCACCCTTCAATCTTGAAGTTGAGCCATCTTGTCCCACCACAGTAAACAAACTTTCTACATCTACAGCAGCATCTTTTTGGATAACCAGCTGCAACAACATTGAAGAAGTTAATGAGGATGGGTTGAGGCTGTGCCACAAATTAGCAGCTTCAGAGGAGAAGAGAAATGATCTTGCACGTCAGGATATGGAGCAGAAGTTCAGTCATTTCATATTCTGATAGGTCATCGATCCTCAGCACAATCATGGGGAGCGGCACTCGAGGCCAATGTTTTAGATAAGCAACATATGGGAAATGGCCTCATTAGCCACCTTAGAACCCACAGATCTGGATCAGAGGCACATCAGTCTCAACTCCCAAGAGAAGGCTGGCACAAATAGTAAAGGTTTCAAAAAACTTTATGCGACCAAATAATGTAAGTGGTGTCTAGAAAAGCCAGTACCAGTAACTATCTGATTATTGCTAACCACTGGTAGAGGACTATTTGTTTTCAACAGGGCCGGATTAATGTGGTAGCAAAGTAGCATATGCTACGGGCCCCACATTTTAAAAGGCCTCCACCATTTACAACATACTATTCTGACCTTAAACATTGTTGTTTTTGTCGTTGTGCAGTGCCTAGAAGATACCACACTGATAATCTGTGTTAAATACCCAAATTAAAGGAGATAATTGGCTAAAATCACTAACCTTAACCTATGGGTGTGTTGTATTTCATAGCCATCCATCGCTGCCCCCCCCGCAACTCCCAACACGGCAGCAGTGGTGCAGAGCTGGAGTTCACCGGAGGGCCACTCCAGCATCTAATTGAGCTGCTTCGGGGCCACCCTCGCAGCTCGTGGTGACGGCTCAATGCGGGAGCAATGGCAGTCTTCGTTACCCATAATCCCCTACACAGCTGGAATGACTCTACCAGTATCGGCACCAGGAAATGCAGTGGTTCCAGCTGCATGGGGGATTATGGGTAACAAAGATGGCCACTGATTCTGCATTGAGCCAGCTGCAGAAAGTTTTTGTGGGAGGTTCTTTACGGCGACGAACATTCAAATTTTGTCTCATTGCTGTATTGTCTCGCTGGTTTCTGGATATCTGGAAGACTCAGTGGTGAAAAGTTGTTTGCACAGGACAGGATAATGTGGAGCATAACAAGAGAGAAAACCAATGCATGATACCTCCCAATACTTAGGCTCATTGCAGTCGGAGGCAAGTTTGCAGACTGATTATTCCAGGAGGTGCGTTATGATTACTTAATTATTAGCTGCAATAATCTGCTAGGAAATGTGAACAGCCTTTGTTTTTTTCTACTAAAGTCAATAAGGTCAGATCATCTGACAAGGAGTCCATTGCGACTGTGACCAGGGAGCTAATCTGGAATCCGGATCGCACAATCGATGTGGCGCCACAAAAATGCCAAGAGAATCAGTAGCAACGAAATCGAGCCACTCCGTAAAGGTGCTGCAAGCAAGGCAGCAGTTAACTGGTTTGAAAATGCGATGCAGCCCTTAGTTAATCGCAAGAAATCGTTCTATCTATTCCTGAGTTTTAGCGGCACGTCCACTGAAGCTAATTACTTAAACTCTTGCATTTTCAGTTTATTTATACAGTTGAAGCATAACATTGAGAGAGTTGCCACAAGTAATGACAATATCCTTGAAATAAAAATATTCGATGTCAGGATAATCGACCCGCCTGTGTCAATAACTGAATATCGAAACATGTTGTATGCCAAAATTATGTTAAAGGATTCTAATCTCCAGCTTTGTTTTGCAGTCCAAAACAGTAGTAATGGCCCAAAAGCAGTTCCTCCAACCTCATCTTTGCGCTGCCTTCGCACTTCCCCCTCACCATACATGCGCCAGGCACCACTATTTAAAGCCCCTTTATAATATTTGCTACAGGCCTTGCCCTACCTTAATCTAGCCCTGCAACAAAGATGATGTGGTAAACAACAGACTGAAAAATAGGCAGAGATGGAGGAATTGGTCGCATGACACATGCTGAGGGTAGCAAAGTCTGCAGAGCAGCTGATTGCCATTGCACAATAAAGATGTCCATGAGCTCCTTGCATTTGGATACAAAAAAAGGTTTACAAAAGTTTGCAATGAAGAACACGTGACGACGAGGACACAGTTGGCATAGCAGTTAGTTCAATGAATTTACAGCGTCAGCAATCGGGACCAGACCTGGGTTCGAATCCCATGCTGTCTGTAAGGAGTTTGTACGTTCTCCCCGTATTTATGTGGATTTTCCCCAGGGGCCCTGGTTTCCTTCCAACCTTCAAAAAAACATACCAGGGTGTAGGTTAATGGGGTGTAAATTGGGCAGCATGGACTCGTGGGCAAAAATGGCCTGTTACAGAGCTGTATGCCTAATTTTTTTTAATTAAAAAATATATCTTTGCATACCAATATCATCTGACTAGTGTGCGGTCTTGGTCAAAGACAGTAGAGAGAATGTACCATGAGATCCAGCCATTCAAGAAAATGGCTAGCCCAACTACCTATAAAAAATACAGTTCATTGAATGGAGTTGGGATGGGAAGGGAGGCAGGAGAGAAAGAGAGAGAGAAAAAAAATGAAGCATGAAGGTAAGAACTGCCTGAGCAGATTAGTTACATTAATGTTTCTTTGCTGTAGCAGATTTAAAACAAATTTGTTAATATTTCACTCCCATTCTTATGAAATAGTTCTGCTCCACAGTAAATTACATTCACAAATGTCAGCAATTGGCTAAAAATTATCATTTAGAATTTACATACAATTGCACTATAAAAAAAACTCCTCAACCGGTGAGTAACTATAATTATGCTGTGTCCAATTGCTCAAGAACTTAACTGATGATCTTAATGCTGCTCTGCTAATCTTCAGAGCATAAGAATGAAATACAAAACACAACAAAGATCCATTCAAAATAAATACATATTTGGACTCATTGTACAATAAAATTTTTGTTTTAAAATGCCAGATTTCTACCAAATCTGTTGGAGGTGGAGGAGCAGGTGTGGACTAAACTTTCTTGAAGACATTTTACCTTCATCTGTGAGAGTTCCACTACTAGATCCACCACTGCTCTTAAATGGTTGATGTGACGATGAGGAAAGTGAGGAATCTCCCTGGGGACTTTTAGGTGTGGGAGATGGTGATGGAGTTAGAGTTGGAGAAGTGCTCTTGGAATTGGACGAGGTACCAGAAGATGGACGTTGTTGGCTACATTTCTGTATTGGGAAGATTAATAATTAGTGTGCAAATTTGTTGTGACCAGTTTATTATTTCTGAATTAATGGTACACAAATATTTTAGTGCTTTTCTCACACTCAAGGGACCTACATTTCTTCATGCAAGTAAGATGTGATACAAATACCAACTGAACCATTAAGACTGCCACATCATGAGTTAACAAATCTATATTCTGGTCCCCAGCTACAAACCCCTGAAATGTACAAAACAACTCTGAAAAATACAGTACATCTGGTGAGAAGAGTGTACTAATAATATAACACATTAGTCAAATAAAACGTGTGTGTGTGTGTGTGTGTGTGTGTGTGTGTGTGTGTGTGTGTGTGTGTGTATATAATCAATCTCTAACAATATTTACATAAACTTTGTATGTATATATACAGTGACTTTTTCCATTTTCTCCCCAACCCCCCAATAACTATAGAGAAGAAAAAACAGAATTGAAAAAGAAAGAAAATAAGAAAAACAAGAAAAAAGGAGCGTGTATTTTAAATATTATGTGATTCACTTTTTCCTTACTTATACTGTTGTTAAAAGTTAAGAGCTGGAGGTCCGAGGTTGCGGTTACCAATAAAGTTTATATATGGGTCCCAGGTTTGTTCATTCTTGTTATTCCTTATCTTGACCATTCCTTAAAATATGTTATTCATTGTTAAAAAGTATTAATTGGTTATGTTGTAGCAACATATTTGGTATTTGATAGTTTATTAACTTTCACTCTAAATGTATCAGACTCCATATTTTTAATATATAGTGTAATATTCATTAACTGTTATGTTGCACTAACCTCATTCCACTTGTAAAGTACATGTCCTGAAACACTTTCCCCTAGTTTATAGAGTTCCATCCTCAGCCATGCCGGCTTTTCTCCTACCTTATAAAATTCTGACAAGAATCTTAATTGGGCAGCTCTATGGTAGTTTTTAAAATTTGGCAATTGCAATGCCCCCTTGTTTATACGTCCCTATCAGCTTTTCCAAGGCTACTCTTGGTTTCTTACCTTTCCATAGAAATTTGCTTATCAATTTAATCAATTTTTGGAAAAATTCCCCTGTTATGGGAATAGGTAGCATTTGAAATAAATATTGCAACTGTGGAAATATATTCATTTTGATACAGTTTACTCTCCCTATTAGAGTTATTGGCAAGTCTTTCCATTTCTCTAAATCTTGCTGTATTTTTTTTCATTAACATCTGGTAGTTTAAACAAATGATGCAAGTTATTATTGATTCGGATGCCTAAATAACGTAATGCCTGTACCTGCCATTTAAAGGGGATTCTTTTTTTTTTACATACTGTATTACATCATTTTTATCAGTGTTAACTTTATACCCAGAAATCACCCCATATTCTTTCCAATTGATATGTAACCTCTTTATTGATTCTTCGGGATGGGTTAAATATACTACAATGTCATCCACATATAAACTAATTTTAAATTCTTCCTCTTTAATCCTTATTTCCTTTATCATTCTATCTGCTCTTAGCATTTTACCAATGGTTCTACTGCCAAGGCAAAAAGGGAAGGTGATAATGGGCATCCCTGTCTTGTTGACCTACTCAGTTTGAAATAACCTGAAATATAACCATTGCCTTAGGAGTGCCTTAGGCACTCTTGCCTTAGGATTATTATATAGGGCTTTGATCCAATTAATAAATTTTTCTGGTATTTTAAATCTCTGAAGTACTTTAAAGAGAAAGCTCCATTCCAGCCTATCAAAAGCCTTCTCTGCATCAACTGCTACTGCCACTTTTGGTTCTTTATTTTCTTGTGCCGTGTGTATCAGATTAATAAATTTACATATATTATCTGTTGCTCTTCTATTTTTAATAAATCCTGATTGATCTGATTTCACCAACTACAGTAAACAATTTGCTAATCTATTTGCTAGTAATTTTCCTGGAGGACAATTGTGTAAATTTCTATAAATAACTTACTCCATTTTTTGAAAAAGAAGTAAAGAGAATTTGGGTGTAGTTTGGTGAAACTCTGTCTGTTGTTAATTCTGAGTAAACTGAAACTGGGAGTTAGATTCCTCAACTAGGCAGTTACAACACATTTCAAAGTTCAGTCCATTGTCGAAACGCATGCTTTTAAACTGATACACAGAAGTAATCACGAAGGAGATGGGCGAGACTGAGTGACTGGACTGCTGAAAACTCACAAATCCTTGTTGAGTTTCTTCCAGAGAAATATCCTTTCATACAAACGGTTGTCACAATTTCACCTTTCCTTGTGTAGAGAATAAGAAATATGCAACTTCCACGATGCTTCTAAAACCCAGGAACGGGTCAATCAAATTGACCTTTCCTTTGGTCATGGTGCGGTTCAATAATTCCCCTGACAGGGAGAATCAGCGGAATTGTCCATTATCACAAAGTCATTCCTGCTTTGTGTTTGATGAGATGGCTGTTAGTCAAATGTGCTGGTTCCTTCAGTGTTCCACACACACGACTCTCGCACCACCTGTGTCCCCAGAAAAAGCAACCAATGTTCTTTCTCCTCGCCAAAGTAGCAAATTTGGGTAAAACCTGTACTAGCTGTTGCCAGGATAAATATTTATTAAAAAGAGATAGATTGTGGGGGTTTAGTGTAGGTCACTATTATGTATGGGCAATAAAGGCCAGGCTCAAGTACTGATAAGATCTTTCAAAGATTGGGTTTGGAACTTTGGGAGAGGTTTTTGGCTTTTACAAGCAGAGAGGGGGAAAAAAACCAAATGGGGGGGGTGGAAGGGGAAGAGAGAGGGAGGGAGGGATGGAGGGATCTACAATAGCAGTTGAGGCTGAAAAATGGCAAGCTGGCAGCTTGTTGAAAAACCCTATTATGAAGATGTGGTGCGAGTTCTGAGTTCAGCCTGTTCAAAACCCTTGTAGTCCTTACAAGAGGAAATAGCTGGCTAGAGTGTTTCTCTTGAAATAAGGGAAACAAGAGGAACTCTGTGGTGACCTGGAAGAAGAGGTTATCATTTGTAAAACCCATGATAGGAGAAGAAGTGACTGATTGGAGGAAATTAGTTTGTGTGTCTCCAATGAGCAACAGATTTCTCTCTGAAACCAACAAGAACCTTCCTGAGCGGGAACCATTTACCTCTAAGCACCAGAGCCTGGTGAGGATTCAAAAATGTTAAATTCTGTGCACAGTATGAGAAATGCCTGATACCAGTGATCTTGGAGAAGTGAGAAGTGAATGATTGGACTATGAAACAAAGAACTTTCCTAACATATACACATTACATACATGTGCGCTTAGAATTAGAAGGGGGTTAAGATAGGTTAATAGTAATAAGTTTAAGAATGATCTTGTTATTATGTTTAAAGAAAATTAAAAGCAATTTTTGTTTAATTTCCATTGCTTCTGGGTTTTGGGGTCCTCTGGGCTCATAACACCACCCAGTCTTTCCACAGCTGTGAATAGCTGCAGCCTGTACTAGCCCTTAAAATGATATTCACACTAAATGAAACAGGAGCTTGTAATACCATATTCTCAACTCCACAACGGAGTTATAGCTGCATGACCTATTCAATCTAAATGAATTCAATGAAAGACTGCATTTTTAGTAATAGCTAGAAAATGTTACCTGTACAGTGGAGTTATTCACCGTCGGGGATGTTGGCAGTTCAGGAAGGCTGGTTTCAACAAAGATTAGTTGAGGCAAAATCTCGGATCTGGTCGTTTTCGAATCTGGCAAACCTGCTGCTTTCCGTCTTTGGGCAGCAATCTGGGACAAAACACTATCTGAACTTCCCCCTGAATTTTATTTCAAAAGTATTTACATACATTTTTAATCATTAATATAAAGTTATTAACAAAGATTAGATATCAAAATATTTTTTGTTCAACGAAATTTTAAATTCAGACTATTTGCCAATTATTTTTATCCTTGATAATATTTTAACCTTAATACCATGAGCCTCATATTACCTGCATACTTGCACATGGCTCTTTTGATGCTTTATTCTCCATTATGTTGAGTACATTCTTAAAGAATGATAATGAACTTACCAAACATTACTGTTTCTTTTACAAAAGACTGATTCTCCTATAATAAGTTCTGATAAATACTCTGGTAATACAAATTTGTTTACATAGAATTCACAAAATAAAGAGTGATATGGAACCAAAAAATCATTCTACAAAAATTTATGTGGAAAAAGTAAATAAACAGTGCCCCACACCGCTCCCCCCCACAGTCACATTTCTTCACACATGGAAGTGACAGAAAATTTTGACAAATCGTTTTCTGTTAAAAGGTCCTCCACCTCACCATAATTGGGGAAGGGGTACAGTGTCACCTCTATTCCTTCTGTTTACTGTTTTCATTTTAAGCCTGCTCTGTGAGCCTCAAAACATCTCACATCCCAAAGCAGTTAATTAACTGTTTGGAAAATTACAATTTTTAAAATTTCAGTACTAAGTTATTTGCCCCTTGAAACTCCCTTGACATGCTATTTCATGAAATGTACACCATTTAAGCTTATACTGACTCCTTATTGCTATCCGATACCAAATCAGGTACACGGACTTGATCTTCAGCATTTAAACATGGTTCATTTGAAAAAAGTTTTTACCTCTGATCAAACTATCTATTCTCCATTGAACAAGCCAATTTAAACATTAAATGAAAAAGATGGATTTCTTTAAGTTATTGAATTCTAGATCTTCTCTGCACTCATCTCGAACAAACTTTCCTTCCTCCTCTCTTCAACACATTTTTAGCTACAATAAGCTACTTCTCATAACTTCTTACTTTAGTCTTATTTTCATTATTTTAAACATATTGCTATCAATTGTACTGTATTAATCCTCCAAGACATTTCTGGTGTTTCAGATCCTTTTCAGATTTATACAGCACAGAAACAGACCTTCAACCAACTTAACCATGCCCACCACGTTGCCTACCCGAGTTTGTCCCATATCCCTCTAAACTTTTCCTATTCATGTACCAAATCTAAATACATTTGAAGTGTTGTAATTATAGCTGCCTCTACTGGTTCCTCTGGCAGTTCATCCCAGATATTCATCGCCCTCTTTTCAAAAAAGATTCCCCCACACACTAATGAAAATAACTTCACCCTATCCAGTGTCTTCTTATGAATGAAGCCCGTGCACCTTTCCCATCTTAATGGCATCAGTCTTAAAGCTGGGCGATCAGAATTGCATGCAATAATCCTCCATCTTTTCCTATCAACCAGTATTATTAGGCTGATTGTTCCTTCGCGTTCCTCTTCATCTGCCTGGTGACATCTATTAGGGGCTTCAAGTATTTCACCAACCATCTTAATGAGCTACAATTATATCTACCTCTGTCAAAATCATAGCTAATTTAATTATTCAAATGATTTGACAATATCTCGCACAAATCTATCCTAGTTTTAACCTAGGAGTTTGTATTACTTGGGTTTTGTCAGCTGTTACAAAATTCTGAAGATTTTTCTGGTCTCAATAGATTTGTTCGTCTTCATTACTCTGAACCCCAGTAGAGCAACTTTTACAATAAAAGTCCTCTCAACTTCAAATAAAAACTTAAATCCTGCTACAAAAGACAAAAAAAAGCTAATCTGCCTTAACTGATCTGTCTTGACTAATCAATTAGGCACCCAAGTTCCATGGAAACTGGGACTGCATTGATATTCTGTACTCAGAAGAGCCACAATGTCTCAGTGATGCTGCTCAAAACTGTCAATTAATTAGGGGAGTCATGTGATGGAGTAGAGGCTGGTCGGGTGGAAACAGCCCTCTCCAAAGAAAAAATGTGTGAAAAGGCAGAGCTCAATAAACAAAATATAGGAAGAGAAAGGTAAAGTTACAGAGAAGAGACAGAAGATGGCACCCAAAAGAGAGAAAGTAAGAATAACAGAGAAAAGGGAAGAAGGAAAATCACTGGAGAAGAAAGAAGGAGGCCTTACCTGCACATTGGAGTAGAGACCCACCGTGGAGTGGAGCGGCCGATCTCTGGAGTTAGTGAGTCCCCAGAGGAGCGGTGTCCTCCTGACCAGCGGACTCCAAAAATGGCTCTCAGAGCCAAGAAGAGGTGTGCAACTGTGCATGCGCGAAGAGTTGCACATGCGCAGTGCGCAAGTAAAAGAAAAGGTTAACGCCAACGGGAGGGGGACTCAGCTGAGGAGCGGCCAGCTGTGGAATGGCCAGCTGAGAGATGCCCAGGATCGGGGCGTTCAGCTGGGGGAAGTAAACAAGAAAGAAGAGTGGTGAGAAAGAGAATTAAGGGCTGGAAGAGGGTGAGTGGCAACAGGGCGATCGGCGTGAGGCCGGCCTGCGGCGGGGGGGCCCAACAACAGAAGACAGCAGCTGGAGGCCCAGCCAGCAAGGATACAGAAGCAGCTCACCAGAGAAGGATGAAAATACAAAGATACAGAGAAGAAGATGGCAGAGACATAGATACAAACACAGAAGAGGAGGAAGAAGTCCAAGAATTTCCAATGAAAGAAGAAGGTAAAATAGAAGGACAAAACTTAGATAAAGTCTTTTTCGAAGAACAAATGAGGTCATTAAAAGAATGGCTATCATTAGAATTTAGTTCAATCAAAGGAAAAATGAAAAGAGCTGAAGACAGAATGCAAAGCTTAGAGTTGGTCATGACTGAAATAGGGAAAAGAGTAGAAAATGTGGCAGGACAAGAAGCTGCTGTAGAAATGGAGATAAATGATTTAAGAGGGAAGTTGGAAGAGAGCGGAAACAAATTAAAGAGACAAGATTTATTGTCACAGAAAATTGACATATTGGAAAACTACAGTAGGCAAAACAACAAAAATAGTTGGCCTGAAAAAAGGCAAAGAAGGGTCAGATATGAAGGAATTTACAAAAGGATGGATCCCGAAGGTGCTGGGAATGACAGATTCACATGAAGAAATAGAAATCAAAAGGGCACATAGAGCACTAGTACCGAAACCGCCGCACATCAAAAACCGAGATCCATATTGGTAAAATTTCTAAGCTATTTGACAAGAGAAACATACTGGAGCAGGCAAGAAAGAAGGATAGAGAAGACAACATGCCGTTGGAATACAAAGGACAAAAAATATTTTTTACCTGGACATCAGCTTCGAACTTTGAAAGAAGAGGAATGAATTCAACACGGCGAAAACAATCTTGTGGAAGAAAGGGTATAACTTTATATTAAGACATACAGCAGTAGTCAAAGTATTCATTCCTGGAGAATGGAATAGACTGTT
The DNA here is from genome assembly GCF_036971445.1 of Narcine bancroftii. Lineage (NCBI taxonomy): Eukaryota > Metazoa > Chordata > Chondrichthyes > Torpediniformes > Narcinidae > Narcine > Narcine bancroftii. The sequence continues at coordinate 316,461,953 of NC_091469.1, read as the reverse complement.
CTCGGACCCAAAGCCCAAGAATTTGCTGAACATTGGCAGGACAGGAGAAGAGAGGAGGAGGAGTGACAAGAAGGATGACCGGCAAGAAAATATACAAAAATATGTAAAAATATAAAGTAAAGATAATGTATATATAAAGATTTAAAGATGGATAAGAGAAAGGGAAGGAAAAAAAGAGAGAGAGCTTTGTTATAAGTATAGGAAAATAGTGTTCTCTGAGGGGGCATGGGAGGGGGGAATGGTCACTGCGAAATCGGTTGACGCTTGTGACTAAGTTCGCAAACTGAAAGGAAAGGGAAGTTGTGGTTGCCATCAAGGGATAGGAGGCAATCCAAGGAGGGGAGGTTCATTTGGGGTTAAAGGGTTATTGCTTGTGGGGATTGTTGGGGTATTTCATGTCTTAAATGCATTGTCATTGAGATTAAAAAGGAAAACTTAAAAAACAGTAATGGAAAAAGGGGATGGAGGTGGTGAAGAGGCGGAAAAGTGAAAATAAAGATTTAAGATGGCTACATTGGACCAAATGACTATAAACATTAATGGAATATATAACCAAGTTTAAGTGTATCCCATTGGGGGGGAAAAAAAAATCACATATAATTTAAAAGACAAAGTGACAATGATTGAAAAAACCTGGGAACCATATATGGAACATAACAGAAAGAGCAGGCCTAGGACCACCATCACCTAAAATGACAAGATAAACACGATCAGATTGAATAAGTAGATGATATGTATTTTTTGTTTGTATTCCTTTTGTATAAAGATATTGTTTTAATGTATTTTATATGTCCAATATCTACTGTTTATGGAGGGGGATGGGAGGGATGGGGGAAAAAAAGAGAAAACGTCACTGTGAATATTTAAAGAGATAATCTGTAAATATATTGGTTGATATGGTTCATAGTGCGATAAATAAAGAATTACAAAAAAACTGTCAATTAATTCAACTTCTACTCATCTTTTTCAAAGGGAATTTTAACCTGGTAAACTCTGAAATTAACTGCGCTGGAAACAGAGCTCTGACCATATAAACTATATAAAATCTCCTGTTGCTTTCTGTTTGGAATCTTCTGCATTTAATTATTTGCCACACCTGGACACTGTTAACAAAGGGAGTCAGGAATATGGAGGAAAGTAGTTGGCTGTTCCACACCCCTCCCCCTTTTACTTGAATTAAAAATTTTAATTCTATTATCAGTTCAATTTTAATTTGCAAAAAGTCTTGATTTTTAATTATTTATATCTATTTAAACTGATTGGAAATCTTTGACTATCAATACAATTTAAAATAGCTAAAAAGTTCCATAACAGCTGCCAAAAGGCCATAAGGACATCTGAAGCAGGGCCTCAGGAATAATTGCATTTCATAGAATTTCAAGCCACAATTTAAAAACTGGTGGCTTAATTCTGCATATAAAATATACATATATAATTTGCATTGTACACAATTGTGTTTTTTTTTAAACTTCAGGCACTGACAATAATTAGAGACGCTGGGTGTACTTATTACCATATATAACCATTTATAGCACAGAAACAGGCCAGTTCGGCCCTACTAGTCCATGCCGAACATCACCTCCCACCTAGTCCCACTGACCCACATTTGGCCCATAACCCTCCACACCTCTCCCGTCCATATACCTATCCAAACTTTCCTTGAATATTAACATCGATCTCGCTTCTACCACCACTGCCGCAAGTTCATTCCATACCCCCCCCCCACCCTCTGCGTGAAGAAATTCCCCCTCATATTTCCCTTATTTTCCCCCTTTACTCTCAATCCATGCCCTCTTGTTTGAATCTCCCCCTCTCTCAGTGGAAAAAGCCTATCCACATTGATTCTATCGTTCCCCCTTATAATTTTGAATACCTCTATCTAATCACCCCTCAATTGACTATGCTCCAGGGAATAAAGTCCAAGCCTGTTCAACCTTTCCCTGTATCTCAAACCCTGAAACCCTGGCAACATTCTCGTAAACCTTCTCTGCACTCCATACTGTTTATATCCTTCCTATAATTCGGTGACCAAAATTCCAAATTTGGCCTCACTAATGCCTTACACAGTTTCAATATAACATCCCAACTCCTGTATTCTATATGCTGATTTATGAAAGCCAACATACTAAATGCCTTCTTCACCACCCTTTCCACGGTTCAACTTTCAGAGAATTATGTACCATGACTCCTAAATCCCTTTGTTCCATTGCACTCCTCAATTGTCTACCATTTAACATGTATGTCATTTTGATTAGTCCAATCCAAATGCAGCACCTCACATTTATCAGTATTAAACTCCACCTGCCATCTTTCAGCCCACTCTTCTAACTGTCCTGGATCACCCTGTAAGCTTTGATAATCTTCCTCGCTGTCCACAACACTGCTAACCTTTATATCATCTGCAAATTTACTAATCCAATTTCCCACCCTATCATCTAGATTGTTAATATATATGACAAACAGCAGAGGACCAAGTACCAATCCCTGAGGGACTCCACTCGACATTGGCCTCGAATTCGACAAACAATTTTCCACCACTACTCTCTGGCATCTCCCATCCAACCATTGCTGAATCCATTTCACTACTGCATCATTAATACCTAATGCTTCCACCTTCCTTACTAACTCTTATGGGGAACCTTGTCAAAACCCTTACTAAAATCCAAATAGACAACATCCACCACCTTCCCCTCATCCTTTTTAGTAACCTCCTCAGAAAACTCCAGATTTGTTAGACATGATCTACAACGTACAAAACCATGCTGACTACTCCGAATCAATCCCTGTCTTACCAAAAGAAAGATTAAGTGGAATTTTAATAGGTAACAAATACAATTTATAGACAGTTCAGATTTTTTTACTTTCACCTCAGACTGTCCAAGTTATGATTTCTAACTTACAATTCTTTAAAACACAGAACTCAAACTGTTAAATTTAATCTAATTTTGGCAGATTGATTCGCTGTACTGTCTATAAATTGACATTCACTGCAGATACAACATAGCTTTTAAGAAAGCTGATAAGATTTGCTCCGACCTGAGCGGTTATGCGATTCACCGATGCAATGTCGACTGATGCCAGCTACACCATTAGATCCACCAGAGGAATGTGGAGAGTAATTGAAATGTGCCGAGTTCTGAGAAGTTGGACTCCTGGTAAGATTTGGAATAGGAGGAAGTTTAACAGTTTTCCCCATTCTGCTGACAGATGTCTGAAATCAACAAGGAAACAAAAACTAAATCTAACTAATATTTTTGGTATGCAGTTCCATACATTTCCTTGATAGGTTCATTGAAAACTTGGCTGAATGTGATGTACTAACAACAACCTCACACTCCCCCACAGCTGTGCCAGGGCAACAGCCCCCTTCTCAGTTCCCCTGCACTGGTACAGCTGTTTCAGTTGCATGGGGAATTATGGGTAGTAATAGCAGCCATTGATCCCGCATTGAGCTGCTGCACCACTATGCTGGATGGGCATCAGTATACGGTGCTCTTAAAGTGTGGAATGACAAGGAATATTCCAAAGCAAGATGAGTGAGGGTCACGCTCGGCGGGTAGGATACTTATAAAGTAATGATACCACTAATTAGTGACACAAAATGCGGTGCTATACACGGGAGTTGAACGAGGGTCATGTCGGGTCATGTTTGGCACCAAACTCCATCTCTGATGAGTAGATGCTATCTACTGAAAAAGGTGCCGTATTTTGGAGGTTGCCGTTTTTTTGGAATCCTGGATAAAAGATTAGGCATCTGCATTATCAAGGATCACATCTTTTGACTGGCCTAAAATGCCTGTTTATTTACTGGACACTATAGCTTGCAAAAATATTTAATTTGCAAGTTTAATATGTTAATTTTCCAAATCTTCTTGGAACATTCTATACCTGGAGTTTCAATTACAATTATTTTTTATAAAAAGACCAAAAAGTCGACAGCTCACCGTGAAACTCAGGAGAACAAACAAAAAGCCAAGACATTCGTAATGTTTGTACTTTGCTCACAAGAAAGCTGAACACATGTCCCAACATTAGAGTTCGTGACTAAACTTCATTTTCAGCTGATTCGCTTGCATTTTTAGAGAAATCTTATATAGCACAAAACTCATTTTGGACAATTCCTGGGAAATATTCAGTTAATTTCATTTATTGGATTCAGCAAATTACATAATGTTTGAAAAGGTACACAAATGTCTTCTACATCCAAAACATCTATTACTTCCATAAAATTGTTAATGGTTTTAATGCCACAGACACTGGTATCCATGCAAATTTAAAGCAAAATCCATCCCACAAGCTAAAGGGAAAGAACTGAGTAAAGCTTCAAAAGAAACTTACAATGTCAGAATTTCCACTGCTGTTGAAGTTGGGCTTTGCAAATCTGCGAGGCATAGATAATGTAGTATGTTCCACTTTGCCATCTTTGTTCAGTCTTATCCTATCCGAACTCCAAACTTCAAAGTTCGATGGAGGCAAAAATGGAGGAATAACTGCTTTTAGCTTGTCACTGGGAAGACGGGTAAAAGGTGCACCATTTCTCAACTGAAACAGAGGATGTCATAACAACAAGCACAGCTGACTTTTGTGGCTTTAAAGTTATCCTGTTAAATGGACTAAAAAAGTTTAGGGAGACCCAAAACACACACTTGGGTTACAATTATTTGCATCCCTTTTCCAAATACAATTACAAAGTAGAAATTAAGGAAAACTAATTATTGCTCATTTTAATCAATTTATCCTTCATTAAAATCAAATTACATGCACAGTGTACAAGAAGGCACTCATTTGAACATTATTGAAGTTGAAATAGGATGACTGCACATGTTGGATTTCTCTTTGGTTCCTTTTTATTAGTCTAATGCAAGAGCTTTCCCATAACATAACAACCAAAACTTGCTTCATACACCATTCTTTCCCAACAGCTTACAAATATGGTACTTTCACCCTCCCAAATTATTCTCGTCCCAAATTGCATTGATCACTAACCCAAATCACAAGCTTTATCCTCCTACTCTTCCAACCTACTGCTGCCATAAACTACATTTCTGCACTCTTCAGGTCACCGTCTCAATTAAATAAAACATTAGAGAATAAGTTAAAATCAGAAAAATAAAGCTAAATATCTTCACCAACTCAAACTTGGCTTCTGTATCAAAAACAGTTCACACCAAATTCATAAGCTTACCCAGGAAACCCACAAGGATGACTAAGATGGAAGCAGAAACCGGAAAAGACACAATGATGAATGATGAAAACCTTTTGATGTTGTGCTTATAAAGCATTTTAATTGGGCAACATTAAGTAAAAATCATTTGGAGGAATATAAAAAATTATTTCATCCACTGCACTAAAATGAATTACCAATAAATATTAAAATTATCATTTCCTAGCTACAAAAATTGCAGCAACTAAAGATGTCAGTGATTTTTATTGTGGCTATATTAGCTTTTAAAATGTGTAATATGATCAACAGCAATCCTAACATTTGTCAAATTCAAATTTAAATTTGCCAATACATTGAAAAATGAATTCATTACTTACCATAGTTGTAAGAAGGATGTCATCTTTTTCTGCACACATATGGCCATGTCCTTTAAATTAAATGGAAACAACAAAAAACATGATGAAATGCATTACATTTGACACCACATATTTTGGTTCTAGTTCACTTTGCAAACTATTTAGCACAAATCAAAACAAACATATTTAAGTACAATTATTCACATGAATCTATCTGCAAGCACTGCTTTACAATAATCAAGTGTTGTATAACTCTAGCTCAAAGTACAGGTACACAATTCTTTATCCAGACATCTAAAATCTGGAAAGCTTCAAAAACCAGCATTTTTTTTCCTGGTGCTGGTACAGCTTGGGGGGGGGGGGGGGTGGGGGGGGGGGGAGGGAGGGAGAGAGAGAGCGCAAGCGAGCACACAGCATGACTCGGGTGGGCTTAAATCTGTGGCAGCCGGCTTTTGTTCTGAAATCCGGAAAAATCCAACATTCGGAACACACTGTCCCCCAAGGGTTCCGGATAAAGGATTGTGTACCTGTAGTATAAAACTAAAATGGCTGTTACTACAATGTTTATCTATCTGTCAAGGTCAGAAGGGGAAATTACATCCCTTCGTCTTTTATATGTTCGCAATTAAATAACCAACATTAGAAAATTATATTTTAACAAGGCAGATAATGTTTGCTTCGTTTCAGATTAGCATTACAGAGTTGGGACCCCTGCTCTTTGAGATATTTATAAATGGCCTGGATGAAGAGGTGGAAGGATGGGTCAGTAAGCTTGCAGATGACACAAAGGTTGGAGGAGTTGTGGCTGGAGCTGAAAGTTGTTGAAGGTTACAAGAGGATACAGACAGGATGAAGAGTTGGGCAGAAAAGTGCAGATGGAGTTCAATCCGGATAAATGTGAGGTGATGCATTTTGGGAGGACAAACCAGAAGGCTGAGTACAGGATTAATGGCTGGTGGATGAACATAGGGACCTTGGGATTCAAATCCATACATCCCTCAAGATCACCACAGAGGTTGATAGGATAGTTAAGAAGGCCTATGGGATACTGGGCTTCATTAATAGGGGGACTGAATTCAGGAATAGAGAGGTCATGTTGCAACTCTACAAATCTCTGGTGAGACCACACTTGGAATATTGTGCTCAGTTCTGGTTACCTCATTATAGGAAGGATGTGGAAGCTATGGAGAGGGTGCAGAGGAAATTTACCAGGATGCTGCCTGGATTGCAAAACAAGTTTTATGAGGCAAGGTTAGTAGAGCTAGGACTTTTCTGTTTGGAGCATAAACTTGACAGAAGTCTACTAGATTATGAGAGACATAGATAGGGTGGACAGTCAGCACCTTTTTCCCAGGCCAGGAACAGCAAACACCAGCGAACATATGTAAAAGTACAAAGTTAAGGGATGGAAGTTTAGGGGAGGATTTTTTAAACACAGAGTTATAAGTGCCCAGAATGCCTTGCCGGGGATGGTGGCTGAGATAATGGCACATTTAAGAGACTCTTAGACAGGCACATGGATGAAAGGAAAAATAGAAGGTTATGGAATAGGGAGAGTTAGTACTCTTTAAAAAAAAAGGAATATATGGGTCAGCACAACATCGAGGGCCAAAGGGCTGTCCTTGTAATGTTCTATGTTCATGTTGGGGGAAAAGAGTATTCAAATGGATGTAGACATCAGCATCTGGTTAACTGCCAAACATTTCATTCCATTACGTTTTGGTTATTTTCTGCATGTCCTTTTGTACCTGAGAGGTATATATTGACAATAAACAATTGTTTCAAGCAGTTACAGGAGGAAGTTGCAGAACAATCTTTTGAAAAGACAATCTTTTTTTTAAAAAAGGATAAGGAGGTAAAAGGTTGCTTTAGCATATTTCACAACCTAAAATCAGTCCAGATCAAGTATTTTAGAAATATTGTCACAGAAGTAGGGAAATGCAACATTTATTTTAAATTACTAATGAGACAACGCATGTTGATTTGCTTTGTTACGATAGGTCAGTTGTCAGCCAGGACACAAAGAACAATGGAATAAGCGCCCAAAGATACAAAACACACTCAAGTGCTGTATGCTGTATGGATGGCTGCAGGATCCATTTAACCATTTCAATTCAGTTCACTATTCCCGCAGTGATATTCAGGTTGAGGCTAAACACTAACTTGAGAAACAGCACATCATTTTCTCGCAGGACAACCTGAACATCAATCTTTCCAACTTTAGGTAACTGCCACCTCTATCTAGTTCCACTGTGAACTCCTCTTTTATACCTACTGCTGTCCTTATTTTTTTTCTTAACTTTCTCCACAATCCCCTAAGTTAGTTCTTCCTCCACTCGTCTCTCATTTTCTATCCAATACCTTCTTGGCCTCTTCCCAGCTTTTTTTTTATAAATGTAATTTCACAGCCTTTCTAGCCTCGATAAAGGGTCTCCATCTGAAATGTGCATGTTTGTGTGAATGCATGTGTTCCCGTATATGAATGCACAGAATTATACAAAACAGGCAAGATTCAAACCCAAGTCACAGAGCTGAATATTGAAAGACGTCATTGTACAATCCTGGTCTAACCTTCAATCGATCTATGCATATGGGACACATATTCTAAAAGAAAATCCTGGATGAATGGGAAGGATAACTTAAAAATTTTCAAAAAGAAAAAAAAGGCATTCAATGTACAGGTTCTCAGTTTTACATTAATCCCAACTAACCATCTTCTCCATTTTTTTCTACAAAAATCCTGATCAACAACAGAAAAGTTCATCCACTCATTTTGCCTCCATCAATGGTTTTCTATTTGAATCTTCTGCTTAAGAATGTTCTGCATAGGATGGGAAGACTAAAAACTTAAAAATCCAATTTCATGGAAGATGCATGCAACGCAATAACAATTTTAACATCACATTGTTAGAGTTTGAATTAAGGCAACTATATAGTGAAATATAAATTTAATTACAAGCCGCAGGCTTTACTGTCAATTTTTTAAAATGGTTTTTAAAACGCATTTTCAAAACACATTAGCTCACCGCTGTTCTTGCTTTTTAATGTCCAAGCCATTGAAGAATCTATATTGCCTACAGATGTCAAGGATGAATCTTTTGAGTCATCCTTTGGGTTGGCTCTCATTGTTGAATCCAGTCCAATTTCAGGTTCATCTAAGAAAGGGGCAAGCCGGTTTGAGGAAAAGCCTTGTCTCAGTGTCCGAGTCAGCTTCAATTTACGGAATCTGTTGGACATTCTATTCCACCAAGACTAGACCCAAAGGAAAAAAAAACATTTCAAGAGGGCAGCAGTCAACCAAAAAGGACCAAAGTAATTAAAATAAGTCAACTGACAACCCTGCTGCAAACCAATTAGTTAACAATGCTAGACACTGAAGGGTGGCATTTCCCAGTCTTAAATCAATTAAATTTGTGATAATAGAAAAATTGCATATCATAAGGAGTTTAAGGAAACCTCAATGTAACCTAGTTTTTGCAAAACTGGCTGTGTCAATCACATTCTGAGCGAATATTCACAATAGCTCAATGAAATTTCCACAATAATTTCAGGCTATTTTTTAAAATTATGAGCTTAGGAGTGTGACAAAAATGACAAGGTAGGAGGAGTCAATTTCAAACAAAAAAATTTATGTGAAACATATTGTGGAAACTAGTTTCTTTTCAACAGTTTCAAGCGTTATCCATCAAATTTGCTCCAGATTTATAAAGACACACACACACACACACACACGAGAATGGCTATCTACCTTACCAAATTTAGACATGGTTTTAAATAGACAAGGAAATTATCAATTTTCAGTTGGCGTAACAGCGCAATTTCTTTACAGCGCCAGCAATCGGAGCCTGTCTGTAAGGAATTTGTACGTCTTCCCCGAGTCTGTGTAGGTTTCCCTGGGGGGTGGGGGGAGTCTCTGGTTTCCTCCCACTGTTCAAAACGTACCAGGCGTGTAGGTTTTAATTGGGTGCAAATTAGGCAGCACAGACTCATGGGGCGTAATAGCCTGTTACTGTGCTGTATGTCTAAAAAAAAACTTGGAGATGATTTTTTTTTGCTCACTTCCTTAAAATAATTTCACACAGATGCCAATCTATAAACTAGAAGCATTAATTACTATCTGGAGATATAATTCGTCAAAAGACTAAGAAATTAATGATCAGGCTACAGTAAACATAACACCATTTTTGCAAAATTTTGCCTGCTGGCAAGTTAATTAATATTATAAAATTTAGTTAATACAACATGTAATAAATTCCAGGTCAGAGAGGGCAAAGCAAAATGGTCATTCTGTTTGGAAGTCATTAAAACAGCACAAATCAAGACATAAACAAGTTCTTTTTGCAAAAATCCATACAAAACAATGCAATCAAAAATTAAATTAAAATTGCACTGATCAAACTATTTTAATACCTTTAATCCCCCCTTGTCCTCTGGAGGCACAGGGAAATTCAAGGACAGTTTATTTTTTGAGCGAGGTACACTCTTGGATTTTGGTTTACTTCTCTCTTTTTCCACTTGCATGCAGACAGATGCAAGAAGCCGCACAAGTTCTGTATCTAATCAAAGAACATATCCTGATCACTTTCAGCATTAAAAATATAAACAATTAACCTTTCTTTTGAAGTGGCAGAAGAAATTGAGCCCAAGAATTAACCAAATGTTCTAGTCAATTCAATGACTCCATACATTTGTATACAGTGAAGCCTCTCCTCCCACCACCTTTTTATTCACACATCTGGTTTTTTTTTGCTCATTCCTTGATGAAGGGCTCAGGCCCAAAATATCAATCACCCTTTACTTTCTATCGGTGTTGCGTAACCTGCTGAGTTTCTCCAACACTTGTGTATGAGCACAAATCTGGACCTTTTGAAGGATTTGACCACCATCAAAAAGAGCAAAACAAATGAGGGCCCATGGAATTACAGGGACGCTATCAGACTGGGTATAAAATTGGCTGATAGGCAAGAAGTAAAGGGTTGAAATTAAGGGATCTCGTTCAGGATGGTGGCTTGTCACAAGTGGTGTTCCCCAGGTGTTAGTCTTGGGGCCACTGTTGTTTACAATTTATATTAACCATTTGGATTGCGGAATTAATGGCTTTGTGTCAAATTTGTGGATGACACTAAGACAAGTGGCGGAGCAGGAAGTGTTGAAGAAACTGTAAAGTTGCAGAAGGATATAGACAGTTTGGGAAACTGGGCAAAAATATGGCAGATGAAGTACAATGTTGAGAAACGTTCGGTTCTACATTTTGGCAGTGGAAAAAACAGGCAGAGGACTATCTAGATGGGGAGAGAATTCAATCCTCAGAGGTGCATAGAGACCTGGGCATCCTTGTGCAGAGTAATCTAAAAGTTAACGCCCAGGTGGGATTGGTAGTGAAGAAAGCAAATGCTATATTAGCATTCATTTCAAGAGGAATAGTGTATAAGAGTAGAGAGGTGTTAATGAGACTCTGTGGGGGACTGGTGAGACCCCATTTGGTGAACTGTGTGCAGTTTTGGGCCCCCTATCTTAGAATGGATATGATGTTATTGGAGAGGGTGCAGAGGAGATTTACTAAGGATTATTCCTGGAATGCAGGACTTCAGGAACTGAAGTATGAGGGGCGATTTGATAGGGGTATTTAAAATGATGAGGGGTATAGACAGAGTAAATGTAGATGAGCTTTTCCACTGAGGGTGGGTGAGATACAAGCCAGAGCAGATGGGTTAAGAGTGAAAGGGTTGGATTCGCTGGAGTATAGGATAGTGAGGGGGGGGATTTCATAGAGACATTTAAAATATTGAAAGGTTTTGACAAGAGTGAATGTGGATATTTCCCTTGATGGGTGAATCGAGGACAAGGGGTCACAGTCTTAAAATTAGATGTTATCCAATTAAAACAGAGAGGAGGAAGTTCTTTAGTCAGAAGGTTGTGGATCTGTGGAACTCACTGCCACACTTTAATGCTGAAAGTGTAGGCTAGATCACCAGGAGTATTTAAACAGGAAATGGACAGGTTTCTCATTAGTAAGGGTATCAGGGATATGGGAAAAAGGCTGGAAATTGGAACTAGGTGTGAGCATAGAGCTTAGTGTAGAGACACGGAACAGACTCAATGGGCCTAGTGGCCTGCTTCTGTTCCTTTATCTTGTGATCTCATCCTCTTAAACTTTCATTGCATTGTCCTTATCAAACTTTACTAAAATACGACACTGTACTTATGTTCTCTTCGATTATTTAGCACGGTGCTTCATGGAATCCAGCTCATGTTATGATTACACAACCAAAATCCAGATTTCACTTGGAATATGCACAAAGTGAGTGACTGAAGAGTGAATCAGCTCATCCAACTAAATCACGATTGAACTAGTTATGACATCCATTAATGGTTCACCAATTTAAATTGTATAGCAAGGGCATGGTCAGTTCCAAGCATTGCAACAGTCTCTTTTTTACTACATAGCTGGTTGTCAAGTCTGCCCTGTGGAACAGCGAGCTACAAAACCTGGAAGTGTCAGGAGGTTAAGGAGAGAAGGAGAAAACAAAAAACAAAGTAGCATTTGCACCAGTGTTTATTTTGTCAAACTCAAGGTCCTGGTAAATAAGATCAACACAGAAAATGTTTACATCTTTAAGCACACAACTAACAATCAAGGGAGAAAAATTTCATGGGGAGCTTTCCTGAAGTCAAAATGGCAGTGGAGGATCAGATTGAAACTTTGTTTTTTTGTGATCCAACACATAGAAGCGTAGAACTTCACAGCACAGAAAAAAAGCCCTTCCACCATTCCAGTCTGTGGCGAACTATATTTCTGGCTAGTCCCACTGACCTGCACCCAGTCCTCTATACCCCTCCCATCCATGTACCTTTCTAAATTTTTCTTCAATGTTAAAATTGAGCCCGCATTCACCACTTCAGCTGGCAGCTCGCTCTGCACCCCACCACTCTCTGTGTGAAGTTCCCCTTCACGTTCCCTCTAAACTTTTCCCCTTTCACTCTTAACCCATCTGCTCTGGCTTGTATCTCACCCATCCTCAGAGGAAAAGCTCATCTACATTTACTCTGTCTAAACCCCTCATCATTTAAAATACCCCTATCAAATTGCTCCTCATACTTCAGTTCCTGAAGTCCAGGCAACATCCTAGTAAATCTTCTCTGCACTCTTTCTATCTTATTGACACAGTGGAACACTCTTACAAAGCAATGGTTCAGGTCCAAAAAAAAAATTTGGACCACAAAAAATGGGGGGGGGTTGCACTAAATCGGGATTGCTCTATTGTGTACTATACACACACATCGATCGCTAGCAGCAACCCCACCACCCCGTTCCCAGCAGCACTCACCCCCACCCACTCCCCTTCCTGGCTGCACTCACACCACCCCCCTCCCCACCCCCCTTCGCGGCAGCACTCTCCCCCCCCCACCCCCCTTCGCGGCAGCACTCGCCCCCCCCACCCCCCTTCGCGGCAGCACTCGCCCCCCCACCCCCCTCCGCGGCAGCACTCGCCCCCCCACCCCCCTTCGCGGCAGCACTCGCCCCCCCACCCCCCTTCGCGGCACCACTCCCCCCCCCCACTCCTGTTCGTGGCAGCACTCACCCCAACTCACATTTTCAGCAGCACTCACCACACCCTCCCCCCCCCTCAATCGACACCATGAATTCTGCACTGTACCTAATCATTTAGAGGCGTCACTTCTAAATCAATACCATCCCTGGTATTGCATCTTTTAAAAAGGATTCGCTTGATGTCCCATCTCACAGAACGGAACATTAACGTGAAAGGGTCCAATGATTCTTCACGTTATATCCGAATTCGCACTAAATTGGGGCGCGTTAAATCGGGGTTCCACTGCATCTTTCCTGAAGATAGGTGACCAAAACTCCAATTTTAGCCTCATCAATGTCTTATACAACTTTATCATAACATTGCAGTGTCAATACTTTGATTTATGAAGGCCAATATGCCAAAGCTCTCTTTACAAACCTGTGATATCTCCTTCGGTGAATTATGTAGCTGTATTCCCAGATTCCTCTGTTCTACCACACTCTTCGTTGTCCTGCCATTTACTGTGTATGTCCTTTCTTAGTTTTTATTTCCAAAATGCAACACTCATTTACATTAAATTCCATCTGCCATTTTTCATCCCATTTTTCCAGCCGGTCCAGATCCCTCTGCAGACTTTGAAAACCTTCTTCACTGTCCACAACACCTCCAATCTTAGTATCATTTGCAAACTTGCTGATCCAATTTACCACATTATCATCCAGATCATTGATATAGATGACAAACAAACTACTCTCTGGCTTCTCCTGGCCAGCCATTCTCAAATCCAGTTCACTACTTCACAAACTGAACCTTCCTGATTAACCTCCCAAGTGGGACCTTGTCGAAGTCCATGTAGACACATCCACAGCCTTACCTTTGTCAAATTTCCCGTAACCTCCTCAAAAAATTCTGTCGGATTGGTTAAACATGACCTACCATGCACAAAGCTAGGTTGACTACTCCAAATCAGTCCTTGGCTATCCAAATAATTGTATAACCAATCTCTTCAAACAGCTTCCAATAATTTACCTACTACTGATGTCAGGCTCACCAGCCTATAGTTTCCAGGGTTACTTTTTGAGCCTTTTTTTTTTAAAACAATGGAACAACGCGAGCTGCTCTCCGATCCTTCGGCACCTCATCAATGGCAAAGGTCATTTTAAATATTTCTGCCAGAGCTCTTGCAATTTCTACACTAGCCTCCCTCAAGGACCAAGTGAATATCTTGTCAGGTCCCGGGAATTTATTCATCTTTATTTGTTCAAAGACAGCAAGCATCTCCTGCTTTTTAATTTGTGTATGTTCTATGACCCCCAATGCTTGTTTTCCTTACTTTCCACAACTCTGTGTCAGTTTCCTGAGTAAATAGAGATGCAAAATACTGATACATGAACCAGGGAGACCTGCAAGAGAATAATGTACATATCTGACTAGCACTGAAAAATTTTTCTATGCTTTGGAACAAATTTTACTATGAGCATAAAATGGAAATATTGTGAATAATATACAAAACTATAAACATACAATTATTTACCACACATTTCTTACTTTGTATTACAATTAAAGAACATTTTGAAAACAGGTATTTCATGAATATACCTGGATCATTTAGCAGCATTACAAGATCAAATGCAGTTACTCCATTCTTGGCACAGCGATTGACATCTGCTCCTTGATTCAGCAGATATTTCACAACTTCCTTGTTCCTTAATAGGTGTCACACGGGGAGGGGAGGGGGCAAAATCAAAAAGTTATTTTGAAAGAAATATATGCTTTCCTCGTTTCAGTGCCTAAACAGATCAATTTGCGATAGAGCATTCCATTTTTCATAGCATCTCCATGCTCAAATTCTCTACGTCCAATTTACCCAGGCATGATGTACTGTCTCGAAGTAATACTAAAAAGTGTAGAAAGATGCAGTTACAAAACTGATACCAATAACTTTGGACTAGAAGACAGGAAAGCCCCAGCTTTCTTTAAAAATTCACAATGCTAATTCAACAAATTAGTCCTGAACTAAACAAATGGGATATACTTAGTCCTCTATCAAATTTTTTAATATAAATTTTTCATATTTAATGTTGCAGTTTCATTAAGAATCAAAATAATATTTCAAAATACTTCAATAGAAAATGTATAATCAATTTAATAAAGTTATTTTATGTACCCATGGTAAGTAGCTTGCATTAAGGCTGTCCACCCATGTACACCATCTTGCTTGTCAATATCAGAGTTCCTCTCACTAAGAAGTTGTGCAAGTTCTAGCTGACCTGTCATGGCAGCAATCATTAATGGAGAGGCACCATCTGCATTAACAACATTGGCCTGATTTGAATCTTCATCGAGAATCTCCTTCACCAACTGGTAGTTTCCTATTGACAAGAAAACAAATTGAGAAATAATTTTGCAAAATTATTCAAAACCAGAATCTTATTGCAGACATACCATGACAAAAACCTGCAAGCGTACAAAGCTTTTACAATACAAACTATCCCCTGAATCACTTCAATTTCAATGGTGTGGTGAAGTGGACTGGGGTAAGGGAAGGAAATAAGGTTAAAAAAAAACAAATAGATGTCAGTGCATGAGCAATAAGTCACATAATTTGGATGAAAAAAAAATATTAAAAGAGAAACTAGAACAAGGCAACGTTAATTTTACCTGATGTGACTAAAACACACAAAAGGATGGAGAAGGTTGCATGCAGACGGTTGCAGCAATAAATAGGGTTGATTCTACTATGGTTTGTTAAGTGAATAAAAGATTTAGTCCATGGGGAATCATGATGATCCACGAGGACACGGCTCGTGGCGTGGATAGCGTGACAGTATTACAGTACCAGCAACCTGGGTTTCAATCTTTACGGACGGTAAGGAGTTTGTACAATCTCCCAGATTCTGCATGATTCATCTCAGGGTGCTCTGGTTTATTCCCATCCTCCAAAGCAAAAGGGGTTGTAGGTTAATTAGGTGTTATTGGGCAGCACAGGTTTTAATAGCCAGAATCTGCTTCTGCCATGTTGTCAATAAAAATAGTTTTAAATTTCAGCTTGTATGGATGGATGAACACCAAGCAAGTTCAGGAGCAGAATAAACTGGGCAAATTTTAGACGTTGAAATTGAGTGTTACTCACCCTCCGCCCTTCAAAGAAGGAATGAGACAAGTTAGAAACACTGAAATGGAAACTGAGGTTTGAATGAGGATTTCGATAGGTGGACAGACCGGATTAGTGATAGGCAATGGGTGTTGCAGTAAGATTTCAACTCTCGGTTGTCATCCTCAGCTCTGGTGGGACAATGAAAGTTGCAATTTATTCCACTCAGATACTTCTTGAATAGAAAGAAAGCTAGGACAAGACTAAAAACTTATTGCAAGTATACTGCAAAAGTTCCCACAATGCTTAATAGAAAGCCTGGCAGTATGGATTTTTATAGGATAAAGGAAATAATAGTATGATGGGCAATTAATTACAAGCTTGGAATTTTGAAGGATTTGGGCAATAAAAGACAACAAAAAAAATATAGAATTTTAATTCAGAATTTCATAGCTGCCAGAAAGGAAGAAGCATTCATCCCACTATGCCTCTTATTTGAAAGAGCTAGCCAAGGGTTATCTATTTCCACATGACCAAAGTTTCATATTCCAAGTACATAAACATTGCTATTCAGGAATTACTGCAGAGTCTGTTTCACCAACTTGGCAAAGTGCATTCAAGATTATAATTGACTGCACTTTTCCCCCCTTTCTCCTTTTTGTTTCTATTTCAGACACTCAAAGGCACATTTTTCAATGATAAGGATAAAGTAAAGGAGTCAGGGATGAAAAAATGAGAGGGGAGCCATGTCGTGGCGAGTTCTGAACATAAACAGCAGCGGCACGGATAGCACACCACACCTACAGTGTCAGCAACCCGGGTTTGAATCCAGCACTGTCTGTGAGAAGTTTGCAAAGTTCTCCCTGTGTCTGTGTGGGTTTCCTCCCACCTTTCAAAACATATGGGGGGCTGTAGGGGTATTTTGGGCAGCACAGGGCTCATGGGCTAGAAAGGCCTGTTAGTTATATACATCTAAAATTATATTAAAAATGGAATAATGAATGTAACAGCAGCCAGTAGATGGTGTCATGTTCAGCACAGACACACAAGGGAAGGGCCTGTTTTTGTGCTGTACAACTCTACATTTTACATTTTAATAATTACAGGGCTGATTGGAGAATGAAAAGATGTACGTTAAAACAACAATTTTCAAACATGGTCAAGTTTATGATAAAGTGAAAAGTAAGTGGCTAGTGAGGAGGCAATTGGGAGATGTTGAGCCCAGAAAGGAT
This sequence comes from Narcine bancroftii, assembly GCF_036971445.1. Lineage (NCBI taxonomy): Eukaryota > Metazoa > Chordata > Chondrichthyes > Torpediniformes > Narcinidae > Narcine > Narcine bancroftii. The sequence goes on along the minus strand of NC_091469.1, from coordinate 316,444,575 downwards.
TTCATATCAACTCAAAATTAACTGAAGATTTCAGAGAATAGTTTTCTGACATTCTATATTAATTGTTATCTATGGAGTTTCCTACCAATCAATATAGTGTTGCACTCACCCAGTTTTAGTGCACTAAATATATCTGGTCTCCTTTTCTCTTCATCTGAAAACAATGGAGGAACATTAACATGCTTTGTTATATTTATTGTACACAGATGAATATTTTCCTTCATCAAAAATAATTTTTATTCCTTTATCTACACAGAATTTTGATGGTAGACTAATCTGGCAGACTAATGAATGTACTCCCATTATTAAACCAACTGATATTTTTTTTCAGTGAATCAAGTGAGTTTGAGGGAAGCACAAGTCAGAGTCTGATGCAGAATCATTGGGATTTCAGAATAATGAGAGACTACACTAGCAGTGTTTTAGTGCCATAAAATAAGCAGATGACAAAAGATTGAAGACAAACCTGAAGTCTTTTAATTCATGATAGCATAATAAAAGATAAAGATACATAAATATAGAACACCATAACCAAGCATGCAAACATCAATGGTTTTCTCTTATTCTAACATTGGGGTGTTGCAACTGAATGCGAACATTTTCCAGGTAAGCAACGTCCCAGTCTCATCCCATTTCCTTAAAATTAGAACTAAATTGGTGTCAGGAAAAACGTTATCAGGGAATTAAAGCCATTAATAAATTTTTAGTTGCACTGGTTCATAATAATTCTGAAAATTTGGTTATTGAAGTCCTCCCAACTCATATCTCCATGTCAATTTCTGTAAAGAAATTCTCCATAATTTACTTTTCCATAAGTATAATTGTACTGCCGTATTCAATTCCTTAAAAACATTTTTTGGTATAGATTGGAAAAAGATATTGAATACCAAGAAATATATTCATTATAACACAATTCAGTCTCCCTATTAAAGTTCGAGGTAAATCCTTCCATCTGTTCAAATCCAACTTAATCTTATTTAATAAAGGTACGCAATTTAATTTGTATAAATTTTGATCATCTCTATCCACCGTTACACCTAAATATTTAATTTTATTAGGACCACTTAAACTTCGTAAGCTGTTTACAATCTGAATAATCCTCATCTGAAATTGGTAATATCTCACTCTTATCCCAATTAACTTTATAACCATTTGTCCATATTGATTCAATAAATTCTGATTGCCCCAAGGAGTTACTATGATGTGTTAAATATATTAACACATTGTCTGCAAACAAATTAATTTTATACTCTTCCTCACCAACTTTAATTCCCTTAATATCAATATCCTGTCTAATTACTTGAGCCAATGATTCTATAACCAATCCCAATAAGGCCGGTGACAATGGGCAGCCCTGTCTAGTTGATCTAGACAAATTGAATGCAGATGACTCCTGTCCATTTGTCACCACCCAAGCAGAAGGATTTTTATATAAAGCCTTCACCCAACCAGTAAAGAGTGGTCCAAAAGATTCAACCACACAGTCCTAATGCCCTACAGCTCTGTAAAGGCTTTAAATGCCCTGTTCAAAGAGCCGATAGTGTTTGCAAATAAAATCCTACAACCATGTGGTCTGTGCCCAAGAGGGTGGCACCTGTGCTCGGCAACAGCCACGAGCGGTTGTAGACTCTGGGGGAGCAGCGGACCAGCATAGAACCAAAAACAGGGAGAACACCCTCTGTTGAGAATGAGAAGCAGAGGACACAACTCTACAGGAGAGTGACCACAGTGGCAGACAAGCAAGGAGCTCAGTGGGCAAGGGATCCAGGCAAGCTGCAGCTGTTGATGATTTGCTGTCAAAGGACCAGGATGAGCTGTGGGGTGCTGGGCACTGGCTCATGTGAACCAAGTAGTGGAACTGGGGTTCGAGAGTGTGCTAAGGGCAAGAAGGCCTTTCTAAGGGCCTTTGGTGCTGAAGGCTTCTGATCATGCCAGAGGCTTGAATATGGAGCTTGGGTTTGAACAAGAGTCTGCAGCTGCAGAAATGAATCCACCGACACCCAGCGACTCTGAAGGGACTCTCATTTGTTTCTTTCTCTCGTATTTTAAGGGATGTTGAACAGCAACGGCAACTCTTTGCCTTACAGAAAGCAAAAGTTGAAGAATATCATAATATCATTTAATGTATGATTATGTGACAATAAAAGGACCTTGAACCAAAATTCAAAATGTGTGTGCGTGTGGCCTCAGCCATAAGGACATTAGAAATAGGAATAGAAGGTCATCTGCTCCATTGAGCCTGCTCTGTCATTTAATGAGATCATGGCTGATCTGATGATAGGCTCACCTCTACCATCCTGCCTTTTCCCCATATTCCTTATTTTCCTACCTGGTCTTAAAAATTTTTACTGAGGTCACCTCCACTGCTTTAATGGACAATTAAATCGATTCACCACCCTCTGGGGAAAAGCAGTTCCTCCTCATCTCCGTCTTAAATCTATTACCCTGAATCTTGAGGCTATGTCCCCTAGTTCTGGTCTCCCCTACCAACGAAAACAATCACCTACTTCTATCTTACCTACAGAAGCATACAAAATTATGAAAGGCATAAGATCCTCTCTCATTCTTCTAAATTCCATTGAGTATGCAAAGCCATGGACAGACATCTCAGCGTGGGGGTGGGGTGCGGAAATTAAATGGTTGGCCAGTAGGAGATCCCTGTCATTGATGCAGAGAGCGAAGGTGCTGAGCCAATCTCCTAGTCTATGTCCAGTCTCTTCTATGTAGAGAAGGCCACAACAGGAGCACTGGATGCAGTAGTAGTTTGTAATTTTACACTGTATCCGACCCATTATCATCAAAAAGCTACAAGAGCATCAAAATCAGGACTGCCCGCCTGGGTACACCACAGCAGTGGGTTGTCTAATGGAAGGGGTTGAGTCAGCATATAGGAGGGAGACTGAAAACCTGGCTGAATGAGGGCAAGGTCATTGTTGGTGCACCAACGTAACCAAAATTAAGGTGCCGATTGTTGACTTCAGGAAAGGAAAGGCAAAGTACACAATGAAGGATCAAAGGTGAAGAGGGTGAGCAAATTTAAGTTCTTGGGAGTCACTATCTTGGAGGATCTTTCCTGGACCCAACACACCAATGGCATCATGGAGAAAGCATTTCAGCACGTTTGTGGCGGTTTGGTATGACACCAGAAATCCTGGAAAATTTCTAGAGGTGTGGTAGGAAGAGTGCTGACTGCCTGCATCACAGTCTGGTATGGGAACACCAATATCCCTGAGCATAAAGCCCTGCAAAAGGTAGTGGACACAGCCCATAGGCAAAACTATTCCCATTATTGAGTACATCTACAGGGAATGCAGCCATCGGAGGGCAGCAGCATTCATCAAAGACCCACACTACCCAGCACACGCTCTGTTCTCACTGCTGTCATCAGGAAAGAGGTATATGTCTCACAAGACTCGCACCCACCAGGTTCAGGAACAGCTGCTCCCCCTCCACCATCAGACTCCTCAACAACAAACTCAAATCAGGGACTCTTACTTGTGCGCTTTATTGATTTTCTTTTTTGTTCCCTCAGTGTTGCAGTTTGTTTACATTTGTTATCTGTTCATAGTTCTTTTATTTGTTCACCGTTTATTTTTTGAACTATCAATTAGTGGTAATTCTGCTGCACTCACAGGAAAAAGGAATCTCAGGGTTGGTTGTATGGGATGTCATGTATGTACTCTGACAATAAATCTGAAATTTGGAATAGCTTCTTCCTTCATGCAGAGAGGCTGATAAATAGTATCCAGTAACTGACAATAATCCCAATTTTCTTGACATTTATTTTGATTATCATTGAGAAGTAATCATCATCGGACTGGGCTGAGTCAGAGTGGTAAGGCTTAGGCTTAACAGGCTTTGGTGAGAACAGGTAAAAGGAGAGGAATAGTCGGAGTTGAAGTCAGAAAGGGCCACCCTATTCAAGGAACAAAGAGTATTCAGCAGAAAGGCACAGTTAAGGGCAGGTTTAAGATATCATATTTTGTTCCTCTGGTCATAAACAGAAGGAATGGCAGCCCAAGCAGAGGAATGCTCCTCTTGCAGAAAGTGGGTCGCCAGGGAAGCCAGCAGTATCCCTGACTACTTCATCTGTGGGAAATGTGTCCAGCTGGAGATCCTATCAAACAGAGTTAAGGAATTGGACTTGGATTACCTCTGGATCATTTGGAAACCAGAGGGAGTGATGGACAGGAGTTACAGGGATATTATCACACCTGGAAGGCAGCGAGAGGGTAGATACATGACAGTCAGGAGAGGGAAAGCATATTGGCAGGCAGTGCAGGGCACCCCTGTGGCTGTCCACCTCAATAACAAGTATACCATTTTGGATACTGTTGGGGGGGGGGGGGGGGCGGGTGGAAGAAAACAACCTACCAGAGAAAACCCACAAAGATCAGATTTCTGGCCAGAGTCTGGTTATGTGGCTAAAAAGGGAGAAAACACAAGTATCCCAGATAATATGTTGACTCCCTGGTGCCAGGGTCAGAGATATCTTCGATTGAGTTCACGGCATTCTCAGGAGAGAGGGTGAGCAGCCTGATGTCCTGGTCCATGTAGGGACAAACGACATAGCTAGGAAGGATGAGGAGGTCCTGCAGAGAATTCAGGGTGACAGGACCTCTAGGGTGGTGATTTTAGGATTGTTACCTATGCCACGTACTAGTGAGGTTAAAAATAAGAGGATAATGCAGCTTAACATGTGGGTAAAGACATGGTACAGGAGGGAGGCTTAAGTTTTATGCATCATTGGGCTCTCTTCCAGGGAAGGTGGGACCTGTTCCAACAGGACAGCTTTAATCTGAACTGGGGGGGGACTAATGTCTTTGTGGAAACATTTGCTAGTGCTGCTTTAGTGGGTTTAAACAAGATATGCAGGGGGGATGGGAACCAGAGTGCCAGAGCAGATAGAGGAGTGGAGGAGGGAAAAGATGATGTGAAAATTGCATGCACCATTAGAAGTCAATGGGTTAAATGTGGTGGAAATGTTCTCAAATGCATCTATTTCAATATAAAGAGTACTGTAGGGAAGGCAGATGAGTTTAGAGGGTGGATTGGCATGTGGAATTACAACATTGTAGCCATTAGTGAAACTTGGTTGCAGGAGGGGAAGGACTGGCAGCTCAATGTTCCAAGCTTCCGTTGCTTTAGACTGAGGGGAGAGGGCTGGGGAAGAGGAAAATGGGAAGAGTGGCATTGCTGTAAGTGCACTTGTTACCAAACAAGGAGATGATTGTAGACTTCAGGAAGAAACCAGGAGAACATGATCCAGTCCTCATCAAGGGCCCCGCAGTGGAGAGGGTCAAGAACCTCAAATTCTTGGGTGCCAACATCTCCGAGGATCTGACCTGGCGCCTCCACAATCTGTGCAATCACAAAGACGGCTCACAATCAGCTATGCTTCGTGAGGTTCGGCACATCCCCAAAAACTCTCAAAGCACTGCATGGCTTTGGCATCACTGCCTGGTACGGTGGCGCCAACTCCAGAAGGTTGTTAACTCAGCATGCGACATCACGGCCACCACTCCATCGAGGACATCTACATGAGGCGGGGTCTTAAAAAAGCAGCCTCAATCCTCAACGACCACCACCACCCAGGCCATCTACTACCATCGTTGGGGGGAGAGGGGGAGGTATAGGTGCCTGAAGGGACAACTCAGAGGCACAAAGACAGCTTCTTCTCAGCTGTCATCAGATTCCTGAATGATCAATGAACCACAGACCCCCCCAGAATCCAGGTCATCTATCATTGTGAGGGGGGGGGGAAAGAAGGTACAGGGGGCTGAAGAGAACACACAGAGGCACAAGGACAGCTTCTTCCCCATTGCCATCAGATTCCTGAATGATCAATGAACCACAGACCCCCACCATCCAGATCATCTGCTATCATTGTGAGGGGGGCAAGGGAGGAAGATACAGGGGGCTGAAGAGAGCACCCAGTGGCATAAGGACAGTTTCTTCCCTGCTGCCATCAGATTCCTGAATGATCAATGAATCACAGACCCCCCCAGAATCCAGGTCATCTGCTATCATTGTGAGGGGGAGGGGGGGGGGGAAAGAAGATACAGGGGGCTGAAGAGAGCACCCAGAGGCACAAGGACAGCTTCTTCCCCATTGCCATCAGATTCCTAAATGATCAATGAACCACAGACCCCCACCATCCAGATCATCTGCTATCATTGTGAGGGGGGGGGGGAGAAGGGAGGAAGATACAGGGGGCTGAAGAGAGTGGCATAAGGACAGTTTCTTCCCTGCTGCCATCAGATTCCTGAATGATCAATGAACCATAGACCCCATCCAGGCCATCTGCTACCATTGTGGGAGGGGGGAAGAAGGTACAGGGGCCTGAAGGGAGCATCTACAGGCACAAGGACAGCTTCTTCTCAGCTGTCATCAGATTCCTGAATGATCAATGAACCACAGACCCCCCCCAGAATCCAGGTCATCTATCATTGTGAGGGGGGGGGGGGAAGAAGGTACAGGGGGCTGAAGAGAACACCCAGAGGCACAAGGACAGCTTCTTCCCCATTGCCATCAGATTCCTGAATGATCAATGAACCACAGACCCCCACCGTCCAGATCATCTGCTATCATTGTGAGGGGGGGGGAAGGGAGGAAGATACAGGGAGCTGAAGAGAGCACCCAGTGGCATAAGGACAGTTTCTTCCCTGCTGCCATCAGATTCCTGAATGATCAATGAACTACAGACCCCCCCACCATCCAGATCATCTGCTATCATTGTGAGGGGGGAAGGGAGGAAGATACAGGGGGCTGAAGAGAGCACCTACAGGCACAAGGACAGCTTCTTCTCAGCTGTCATCAGATTCCTGAATGATCAATGAACTACAGACCCCCCAGAATCCAGGTCATCTGCTATCATTGTGAGAGGGGGGGGGGGGGAAAGAAGGTACAGGGGGCTGAAGAGAGCACCCAGAGGCACAAGGACAGCTCCTTCCCCATTGCCATCAGACTCCTGAACGATCAATGAACCACAGAAAGGTACAGGGACACCGTACATGGGGTGGCCGGTTCTAGGCAGCTTGGCCTGCTGACGCTCTACCTGATTTGGGCCTGTTGCTGGTCTTCGAGTCTAGGTAATCCCGCATCTGTCGCTGCCTGGCGGCGCCGGCGATTTCGAAGGCGGTCAGGCCCGCGGCGTTGGTCTGATTGGGGTCGGCCCCCCTCTCGATCAGCTGCTGCGCCGCCCCCAGCTCCCCGTTGAGCGCAGCCAACATGAGCGGGCTCCAACCGCTGGCGTGGCCCGCCGGGCCCGCGTCCGAGCCCCAGTCCAGCAGCACCCGGAGTACAGCGTCGCGGCCATGCTGCGCCGCCACCATCAGCGGTGTCAGCTCGGCGCCGGCCGGCCTGCCGGCCGCCTCGGCGCTTGCGCCGCCCTCCAGCAGGGCGCGCGCCAGTCCGACGTGGCCGCCGCGCGCCGCGGCCGTCAGCGCACTGCTGCCCAGCCGGTTGGCCGCGTTGGCGTCGGCGCCGTGCTCGAGCAGCACGCGCGCCACGCCGAGGTGGCCGAAGCGGGCCGCCTGCATGAGCGGCGTCCACCCGTAGCGGTTGCGGCTGTCCACCGAAGCCCCCTTGCTCAGCAGGAAGCGCACCAGAGGCTCGTGGCCGTAGCCGGCCGCCAGCTGCAGGGCCGAGTTGCCGTCGTCATCCGTGCAGTCGACCGGCGCCGCCGCAGCCCCGGCGTCCGAGGGCTCTCCCTCGTCGGGCGGCTCGAGCAGGCGCCGGGCGTTCTCCAAGCTCCCTTCTTCGCAGGCGCGGAACAGAAGCTGGCAGGCCGGCGGAATGCCGCTCTCCATGATTGGCCCCCGAGGACCTATAGGTCCATTGACTGGTCCCAGACTCGCCCCAAACAAGCGGCGTGGAGCGGGGAGGGAAGACCCCGTCTCGGGACTGCTGATTGGCAGGGCGCCTGGCCGCTCAAGAGCCTTCCTCGGTCTGATGTCAATCGTGACGCTGCGTGGTTGGAGCCAGTGGAGGCGGGGTTTCGGTGCCCAGCAACTATTTACTAACAGTCGTGAGTCGGGGAGCCCGACCAATCGGCGCAGAGGGGGCGGGTGGAGACGTGACGTCCGCGCGCGATTCCCCGACGGCCATTCATAAGAGTGCAGTCGTCACAGTGGGGAGTTCTCAGACGACGCGGAATTCTCCTGTCAATCATGGCCTCGGAGCACGTGGGCGTCCCGCTCCGAGTCAGGCTGGTCTTTTACAGGAGCGCAACGGGCTGCAGGTGCATGGCAAACATGCTGAAAATACTCTGCAGCTCAGGCAGTATTTCGAGTGGGAAAAAATAAAATGAATTTTCAGAACTGAAAAAAAAATCATTTCTGCCTGTTTAAGAAAAGTTAATGAATTGCTATTCAACACTGGAATTGTTCCATTTACGTAGAGCTTGTGGAGTGGAAAGCATTAAATTCAGCTACACTGCAGAGTCGTACCAAATTATCCCACAAGGAATCATGCTTTCCAGATGATAAGGATAAAATACAAAAGGTAATAGTGAGACACTGCCAAGTCTTTTGACTTGAGGGCCAGAAGGATCGCCTCCCAAATGGTGGCATTTTCTTGCACTACCTGGCCGTTTCCTCTGGGGTTATAGTTCGTGGTCCTACTAGTGGCTATGCCTCTAGCCAACAGGTACGGCTGCAGCTCATCGATCATGAACGTGGATCCCCGATCACTATGAATGTAGTCCGGGTACCCGAAGAGGATGAATATGCTGCTGAGTATGATAACTGTGGCAGAGGTCATGTCGGGACAGGGGATGGCAAATGGGAAACTGGAGAACTGGTATATGATGTTTAGGAAATAGACGTTCCTATTGGTTGAGGACAAGGGATCCCATGAAATCGACGCTCAGCCGTTCAAAGGGGCACATGGCCTTGATGAGCTGTGCCTTGTCGGGCTTGAAGAACTGCAGTTTACATTCCAAACAGACCTAACAGGGACCTGACATCCTCAATGGAGTACAGGAGGTTCCAGGCTTTTATGAAGTGGAAGAACCTCGTGACTCTGGGTTGCCAGAGGTCATCATGGAGCAACTGAAGGCGGTTGAGATGCGCACTGGTGCACGTCCCATGGGATAGGGCATGGTGGGGGGGTTCATTGAGTTTGCCTGGCCGGTACACCATATTGTAGTTATAGGTGGAGAGTTCGATTCTCCACTTCAGGATTTTACAGCGCAGTTTTGTGTTAAACATGAAGGCGACTGCCCGTTGGTCTGTCAGCAGGGTAAATCATTTCCTGGCAAGGTAGTGACACCAGTGTGCATGGCCTCAATGATCGCCTGTGCCTCCTTCTCAACTGAGGAGTGCCATGTCTCGAGACCGTGGAGGGTGCAGGAAAAAAATGCCACTGGCCTGCCTGCCTTGTTGAGAGTGGCGGCCAGTAACAAGTCAGATGGATCGCTCTCCACCTGAAATGGGATGGATTCATCCACAGCATGCATAGTGGTTTTAGTGATATCACCTTTGATTTGGTCAAATGCTGCCCAGGCTTCTGCCGATAAGAGGAAGCCTGTGGACCTTATTAATGGGTAGGCTTTATCAGCATAATTGGGCATCCATTGGGCATAGTAAGAAAAGAACCCCAGGCACCATTTCAATGCCTTGAGATTGTGTGGTATTGGGAGCTCCATAAGGAGATTCATGCAGTCAGGGTCAGGGGCAATGAGGGAGAGAGAGAAATAGGCACACACACAGATCACTTCTACAGTGTTACAGCCAGCAAAAGCAGCTGGGATTGGAACAGGACAAGCTGGCAAGCCTGTGGAAACCCCCATTTGGAAGATGGTTTCTTATTTCAGCCTGGTCAAAGCCCTTGAGGTGCATGCAAGAGGAGAGGACTGGATGTTTAATGTTTCACTTGGAATAAGAGAAACAAGAAGGAACTCTGTGGTGACCTGAAAGAAAGAGGTTATCATCTGGAGAACCCTGAGGGGGCACGTTTCTTTGGCAAGACACTGAAGTGGATGATTAAAAAGGAACAACAAATCTCTCTCTGAAAACTGACAAGTACCTTCCTGAGTGGTAACCATTTACCTTACAAGCACCAAAGGCTGGTGAAATTTATAAATGTTAAATGCTGTGCACAGTATAAGAATTGTCTGCAACCAGTGAACTTGGAGGAATGAGAAGTGAGATTGGACTGTGAACCAAAGAACTTTTCTAAACTTACACACATTACATACATGTGCGCTTAGAATTAGAAGGGGGTTAAGTTAGGTTAAGTAAGTCAATAGTGATAAGTTTAAATGTGATTCTGTTTTCATACTTAAAGATAATTAAAAGCAACTTTTGTTTAAGTAACCATTGGTCTTGGTGAATTTCTATTGCTGCTGGGTTTTGGGGTCCTCTGGGCTTGTAACAGTGGTCATTGGTGGAAGCAAACCCCGTATGGTGATTGATTAAGGCCAGACGATCAACTTCATTCAGCTGGATGCTTACCCCCTCCCCTGGATAGCCATTATGGTCAATAAAATAGCCCAGTCCAAAGTGTATCCACGATTGACCTGAAGTCGGCATACCACCAACTCCCCCTTCTCCTTCACCCCAGGAGACTGCAAATACACTGCCTTCCAAGGGAATGGAAGACTCTATCACTTCCTCAGGGAGCCATTCGGAGTCTCCAAGAAAAAGCCTGTTTGACTTTCTCTGCTTGCACAACAACATGACCCTCTCAGAACAGCTCCAGACAATCTGCGGCTTCAACAAGATCTTTCATCTGTTGCCTTTTTGTAAACAACAATCCATTAGTGAAGTATCTTGGGCTCTCTTAAAAGCTCTTGCAAAGGCTGTAAGACTGATATGTCTAGCATTAGCAGAGCTCCAGTATTTTAAATAAGATCTGTTTTAAAGTGTTTGTATGTGACCTACTCTAACAAACCTTTCCCAGTTTATCTCCCAAAAGCATATCTATATACTCAGTCATGCCACCATGAATTGGGCTCACCACGGGCTCAAACTGGGAGCTATGATCCCCTCCACCAGGAGTCGCTGCACCTCTGAATTTATAAATTCCCTGTCTTCAGTGCTATAGTGCCTGCTTTTCGTCACGATGGACCTGCAGTCCGGGGTCAGGTTCTTAAATAATGATGGAGGGGGTATGCAGAGGGTGGAGGGGCCGCAGACAGGGCCAGCTGCCTGGGGAAGTGGGTTGTGAGTCAAGGGTTATGTACCGTTTTCTGTGGTTGCGGTCCTCTGAACGCCATCATCACACTCCTAAACTGGCTCTGGAAGTCAAGGCCTAGGACTATCACGCACAGAGCTGCAGCATTACAACCAAATGAAAGTTAACATAACATTCTCTCCCCACCCCCACCCCCATGTTAACACTACACAGTACCCCCGAATCTCAGCGGATTGGTCCTTTGCAGCCATAGAGATCGTGCTGCTCATGGGTCTATCAGAGAGAGAGAGAGTTTCTGGGCAGTGTCCAGGTGAATAAAGTTCTCTTTGCTCCCACTGTCAAACAGGTAGTTTGTTCTTTTCATGTTTACCTCGCTCTCCATCATCAAGTGAGTGATCGGATGAGGGTTTCCCTGGTTCAGAGTCACGGAGGCCAGGATTGGAGGGGAAGCCCAACTGGTAAGTTGGTAGCCTCCATGTTGACTATGCATTGCATCAGTTGAAAAAGGTGAAAGTGATGTCATCCGGGCGGTGGGAGGTGGAAGCGACATCATCCTGCATCCTGAACAGATTGCCTCCTTAGCCAGACAGAGTTGTCAGGGATGCTTCTGCTTGCCGCAGAAGTGGCACCTCGAGTGTCCGATTGCTATGGCTGCAGGGTCGTGGCTCACTATCGTGGAGGCCGTCTGTGATGCTGGGCCCCAACATGGCAGCGCCCGCGGTCCGCATTTGGAGGCCCCTTTCTTACCGGTGATCTTGTCGGCGTTGCGTTTGGCCGAGGCAAGGGTCCTGGCAAGCTGGAAGGCTCTCTTCAGGGCCAGATTGTCCTCCTCAACCAACCACGCAGACATCTCATACCAGCTCCTCCACACACTGGGCTATGGGCACAGGGGCTGTAGCAGTGCCCCAGCAGTGTCTCCCCAGGTAGTACAGCACTCAGAGGAACTCATCCATGGACTCACCAGGATGCTGTCTCCTTGAGGCCAGTTGACACTGTGACAGATTATGTTGTGTTTGTACAAGGACTGCCTAAAGAAATCTCTTGGTGCCTGCCACATTGACCACTGCCAGTGGGCTGATATCGCCTCAAACCGTGCATCTTGGTGCCTCACAGTTCGGCGGGCAGCAACCTCCTTGGAAGAAGACCACAGAGCCCACCTCACTGACAAAAGACAAAGGAGGAAAATCCCAACACCCAACCCCAACCAACCAATTTTCCCTTGCAACCGCTGCAACCATGTCTGTCTGTCCCGCATCGGACTTGTCAGCCACAAACGAGCCTGCAGCTGACAGGGACATTACCCCTTCATAAATCTTTGTCCGCGAAGCCAAGCCAAAGAAAGAAGAAGATTATATATAGATTTTTTTAGAGATAAATTGGAGCAGGTTTGTTAGTGTAGGTCACATACAAACAGTTTAAAACAGATTTTATTTAAAATACTGGAGCACTGCTCATGCTAAACAGGCTGGCGCCAAGAGCCTTTGCAAAAGCTTTGGAGAGTGTCCAAGAGACTTCACTAATGGACTGTTGTTTACAAAAAGGCAAAAGATGAAAGAACTCATTGGAACCGCAGGCTGTCTGGAGTGGAATTTGCTGTTCTAAGAGGGTCATGTGGTTTTGCCAGCAGAGAGAATAAAACAGGCTTTCTCTCAGAGAGAGAGTGAGAGGGAGATCAGTTGTGCAATTTTACAGCAGCAGCTGGGACTGGAACAGGACAAGCTGGCAAGCTTGTGGATAACCCCATTTGGAAGACAGGTTGTGAGTACTTAGTTCAGCCTGGTCAAAGCCCTGTGGTTCATACAAGAGGAGAGGATTGGCTGTCTAATGTTTCACTTGAAATAAGAAAAACTAAAAGGAACTCTGTGGTGACCTGAAAGAAAGAGATTATCATCTGGAAAACCCTGACGGGGCAAGTTTCTTTGGCAAGACACTGAAGTGGCTGGTTTCAAGGAATCAGTTGTGGGTGTCCAGTGAACACCAAATCACTCTCTGAAAACCGACAAGAACCTTCCTGAATGGTAACCATTTAACTTTCAAGCACCAACGCCTGGCAAACATCATAAATGTTAAATTCTGTGCACAGTATAATTCCCACTTTCCAACAGGTCATATCTAGATGGGAATCAAATCTTAGTGATTTGTTCCAGAAGTTTTCCCAAATCTTCCCAGAAAGGCCTCACCTTGGAACATGACCAGGTTGAATGCAAAATGGTTCCTGTTTCTTTGCCACATCTAAAACATTGATCTGATATTTCTGATTGTAATTTGTGTAATTTTTGTGGCATAAGATAGAGTTGGTGCAAACAATTGTATTGGACCCGTCTAAACCTTACATTAATAGTATTGGTCATGCTGTACTGACATAAGTTGGACCAGCTTTTTTCATCAATCAGTACACCCAAATCTGTTTCCCGTCTTGGTCTAGATTGAGCTAACCCCTGTTTCGGGGAACCCACTTGAAGTCGGAAATATGGTTTTGAAATAAATTTATTTGTAGTCCTCTTTCAAACAGAAGTTGCTACTTCACTGCACTGTGATCAGGTCATCATCAATGCGCCCAATTTGTCCCTTAAATAAGATCTTAATTGAAAATAGCAGAAGATAGTATTATTAGTTATGCTATATTTGTTTTTTAATTGATCAAATGATATTAATTGCCCTTGCTCATAACAATCCTCATCACATCCTGATCCCTTTTTGGGACCAGGTGTCCAGGATTTTATTGTCCATTGTTAAAGGAATAAACTTATTTTGAGCTGGAGGCATTTTAGGAGATAGGCACCCTTCAGTCCCAATCTGATCATTTATTGTATTCCAAAGATTAATTATATACTTTAACAAGGGGGATTCTTTTACACCCAAAATTAATTTTGATTTTCCATTTTTATATATAAAATCTTCCGCTATCTTTTCTATTTTTGTCCAAGAAGGCTGGTCTCCTCTGTTCTTACTTATTTTTTGAAAGTGATAAATCGGGATGGGTTCATATAGAATTGGACAAAATAGGAGGGAGAAAAGCAGAAGAATTTATATATAAGTGGGAACTGAAAATGATGGTTGGTGATAAGGATAAAACCATTATTGAAACATCTGCTTAATATTTGGAATAAAATAAGTGATGAGGTTGGTGTAAGAGGGACTATATGGCCTAAAATGCCCTTTTTTGAATATTTTATTTTTTATTTTTATAGACACACAGAATTCAACAAATAGTTCAATCTTTCTAACATCTATATATATATATTAAAAAAACACTCACACACACACACACACACACACACACACACACACACCTCCACCCTCACACACATTCACATATATACCCACACACAAACTCACACACAAACACACACTCACAAACATACTCACACAAACTCATCCCACACACACATGCACACACGCACAAACTCACACATGCACGCGCACACACATGCACACACACACTCTGACACACCCCAACCACACACACACGCACTCATACAAACCTCCATGCACTACCACACACACACACACACACACACACACACACACTCATACAAACCTCCATGCACTACCACACACACACACACACACACACACACACACACACACACACACACACACACACACACACACACACACACACACACACACACACTCATACAAACCTCCACGCACTACCACACACACACACACACACTCATACAAACCTCCATGCACTACCACACACACACACACACACACACACACACACACACACACACACACACACGTGCGTGCACACGCACATGCACACACACTGTGACAGAGTATATAGATGTTTTTGGGAAACAAATTGGAAAAGATTTGTTAGTGTAGGTCACATACAAACACTTTAAAACAGATCTTATTTGAAATACTGGAGCTCTGCTAATGCTAGACATATCGGCGTCATAGTCTTTGCTAGAGCTTTGGAGAGTGCTCAAGAGACATCATTAATGGATTGTTTACAAAAAGGCAACAGATGAAAGAGCTTGTCAGAGCCACAGATTGTCTGGAGCTGTTCTAAGATGGTCATGTGGTTTTGTAAGCAGAGAGAGTCAAAAGGACTTTCTCTCTATGTCAGAGAGGGAGATCACTTCTACGGTGTTACAGCCAGCCACAGCAACTAGGACTGGAATAGGACAAGCTGGAAAGCTTGTGGAAACCCCATTTGGAAGACTGGTTGTGAGTTCTTAATTCAGCCTGGTCAAAGCCCTTATGGTTCATGCAAGAAGAGAGGGTTGGCTGTATAATGTTTCACTTGAAATAAAGAGGTTATCATCTGGAGAACCCTGAAGGGGCAAGTTACGTCAACGAGACACTGAAGTGGCTGATTAAAAAGGAACAACAAATCTTTCTCTGAAAACCAACAAGAACCTTGCTGAACAGTAACTATTTACCTTTCAAGCACCAAAGTCTGGTGAAATTCATAAATGTTAAATTCTTGCACAGTATAAGAATTGCCTGCAACCAGTGAACTTGGAGGAATGAGAAGTGAGATTGGACTGTGAACCAAAAAACTTTTCTGAACTTACACACACATTACACACATGTGCGCTTAGAATTAGAAGGAGGTTAAGTTAAGTTAATAATACATAAGTTAAAGTGTGATTCTGTTTTCATACTTAAAGATAATTCAAAGTAACTTTTGTTTAAGTAACCATTTGTCTTGGTGAATACCTATTGATGCTGGGTTTATGGGTCTTCTGGCTTTATAACAGCACACACACATAACCACACACACTCCCCCAAACCCCCCCCCCCCAACACACACACACATGGTCTATATTTATTCCCCCCCCCCACCCATTGCTACAAAAACACTTGAAAATTTTATCTCAATACCAGTCATCTTGGGGCCTACGACCCCGACCAAAACCTAAAAAAGAAAAATAAATAATGATAAATATGCCTCAAAAAAGAGGAAAACAAAACAGAAAAAATTGAAACCCAAAAGAGAAAACCTGAAAGGAATAGCAAATCACAGTGCCTGTTCTCGGACCCTTTTCCATATTCACACTCCCCATCTCATCGTGACAGGTGTTGCCTTATTCCTTTCTTTAAGGGCGGGGAATTAATCTGTTCCATTACCTCAGGCTTTTCCCAATATCCTTACCCCCTTCCTTCTTGTCCGCCGACTCCTGGCACAGACGTTTGCGGTTGAAATAAAACTTCAGCAAACTAAAACCAACAGTTCAAAGACAATATATTGAATACCTCCAAAACCACCTGCCCCCTTCTACCACCTGGTTTACCTTTACCCACCCAGGCACCAATAGCCAAACAATTGGTGCCAACTCCCCAGCTATTTTGAAAAGTGCCCAATCCACTGCTTAGTCTTCCCGCCCTTAACTTGAGCTCCCTGTATTCCTTCTTCACTTGAAATATACATTCACCTTTAAACTATAACATAATGAGAAAAGCTTGCCCCACTCGTACTTATCATAATTACAATATTTACAGTCCATCACTCACCCAATTCCCTCTTTCCCCCTTATTTACATTTAATCCCAAAGTGGTGCCAGGGTTCTTACAAAGTCCATTGCCACCCTTGGATCCCAAAAAATCTTTCTTTCCCTTCCCACTCTTACTACCTTCAGCATTGTCGGGTGAAGGAGGGTAAATATGATTCCTTTGTTTAAAGATCCTTTTGACTGGGTCAAATTCCCTCCTGCATTTCAATAGCGCCACGCCAATGTCTGGGTAGAATAAAACCTTCCCCCCTCATATTCCGCAGGACCCCACTTTGCCTTCACTCCTATCATCGGCACTTGTAAAATCTTCTCTCTATCCTGGTTGCGAAGGAGTCTTAACTGAGTCGAATGTGGTCTTTGGTTTGGCCCCAGGTTGCGGGGGGTGGGGGGAGATGAGAGACCGGTGGGCCATTCTTTTTCTAGATTGTTTCCAATTTGTTCCATCCCCAGTATTTCTGGTATCCATTTTTAAAGAACTCCACCGTGTCTCTTCCCTTGTACCCTCCTTCACCCCAACAATCTTATCCGTATTCCTCCAGCTGAGGTTTTCTAAGGTAACTACTCCCACAATATATCAAATTGACTTTCCACAATCACAAACTCTTGTAATATCATCATTATCTAAAGAACAGAATGTTAGTTATTTGGATATGAAAAATGTCTTGAGTCAAGTGCCAGTCACGCCTGGACACCTGGGTCATTTATGTGCCAGTTCAGGATCACGAGAAACAATCTGTAGGTCACTTTCTAAATTAAGAACTATTACAATTCTAACCTTAAGCTAACCTCCTTTGTACATGTTCACAGCATGATGTGGTTTTATATATACATTCAGCCTTTTGTGTGTGTGTCTTGAATGGGAACTGCAGGAAAATTAATGATTTCTCTTTTACTGTGATACTTGAACTGTAAACTGCACCGATAAATTTTCATGCATGCTGTCCTTATAAAGCTGAAAAACAGCAAGTCTGGGTATTTCAGGTGACAATATTTTTCCCCAAAAAACACCCTTGCTACATCTCAAATATGATTTGGTCACTTGTCTATTTTTGCACTATTTAGCACTTCATTCCTTGTAAATTGCTTCAAAGGAGCGTGATCTTCTGCATCCATTAGGATCATGTCTGTTCTTCAATTAAAACATTCAATTCTTCGTGTAGTTCTTCATCAACATTTGATGCTGACGAAGCAGAAGGATTAACATGGAATGCCCATTCAGTTCCTCATTATCGCCAACAAGGGCGCACGGAGCTTGTGCTTCCAATCGGTTCACCATAGACTTCCAGTCTTCCTTGAAGAGAACTTCATATAATTTCTTCTGTATACTTGTTATTGGACTTTCATTCCCATACAGCCATCATTGGTTGAATAATTTGTTGAAGCATGCACTAGTCACTGCGAAATATAGTAACTCCACAGTTTATTAAAATAATATACTCCAGGAAAATGCTTTGCCCCATGAAATGTCTTAAATCAGAAAGCTGCGTAAAAATGCATTACTATTGGTGTACAGACCATGGATCTGAAACCATGTGGAAGGCAAAAGTTAGACGGCTTGTGGTCAGTGAAGGGCTGGCTTTCCAGGAAATGACGAGCTGCAAGGTAGAGAATAAGCAGCTCTCTGTCGAAGGTGCTGCACTTGAGTTCCAGTGGACGGAGATGGCGGCTGAAGAATGTGAGTGGCCTCCACATATCATACTCTAACTGCTGGAGGGCCATGTTGACCGTGAGTGTGTGGGTGCATCTATCCGCAGGTGTACTAGCATAGTCAAACACGCCAGGGCCTCCTTAGTACCTGTGAAAGCGGCTGACGTCTGTCCAGTCGAGGTCTCTGATGGAGGCAGTCATCAGATTGAAGAGGGGGCTCATGATAGCAGCTGCTACGGGGATGAATCTGTTGTAAAAGTTCACCATCCCCACGAACTCCTGAAGGCCATTGAGGGTTAGGGTTGGGAAATGGCGGGAGGCCTTTACCTTGTCTGGAAGTGGTGCCATGCCATTCTTGGTGATGCGGTGGCCCAAGAAATCAATCTCTTCACAGCTGATCTCACACTTTGAGGGGTTGATGGTGAGACCGAACTGTGCCAGTCGTAGGTAGACCATATGTTCCTCCTGCGTGCTGCTTGCCACCAGGATGTCGTTGAGGGAAATGGTAGGTCATGATCTACTGCGTCCATCAACCTCTGGAACGTATGTGCTCCATTCTTCAGGCCAAACGGCATCCTCAGGAATTCAAAAAGGCCAAATAGAGTGATGATGGCCGTCCTCTGAACATCATCCAGATCAAGTCAACATTGGAGAACAGGTGGGCACTGTGAAGGTTGGCCGTGAAAACCTGAATGCGAAGCACTGGGTAGCGGTCTAGAAGCATAGCCTCATTCATTGGCTTTGGGCACCATGTAGAGGGGTGAGGCCCATGGGCTGTTGGACCTACGTACGATGCCCAGCTCCTCCATGCAAATGAACTCCTCCTTGGCCAGTCTGAGTTTGTCTCGCACCAGCTGGCGTGCTCACAAATGGATGAGGGGTCCGTTGGTCGCGATGTGGTGCTGGACACTGTGCCGTGATTGTGTTGAGGAGAACTGCGGGCTCAGAATGATGGGGTAGTCGGTGAGCAGGCGGGTGTACCTGTCGCCTGAGGTCTCCATAGCGGCTAGATGGTTGGCTGGCTCATCGGATGTTCAAAGGGGTACCGTCTGAAAGGTCTTCGCATGAACAAGGCATCTACTGTGTAGGTCCACCAGTAATGAGTGCGCCTGAAGGAAATCCGCGCCCAGCAGGGCTGGCCTGGACCAGAAGAGATGGATGTGCACTGCCATCTTTTGCTGTGGCTGCCCCGGTGACCGTGCATAACAAGTGGGGCCAGTTCATTTTGGCACCATACCTGTGCATCACCACAAAAGGTCCGAAGGCAGAATGACTGGTCAAACTTGCTCCACCTTCCATCCGCCTTGGAGGGTAGACTCAGTGGTGGAGTGTAGTCGCTAAAAGGAATGGCGCTGAATGCTGCTCCAAAGGGGAGGGCTGATGACCTCGCGATGACGCTGTCAGCCCATGACCCCAGCGTGAATTCTAAAAAATCTGTATGGTTAATAGAGGCTATTACGTTGCACAGGAGATCTGCCTGGGTCCTCAGTCTGTTTGCACAGATCTCTTACCTGCTCTTTGGCCGCCAGTGTCAAGTATAGGCTCTTTCCCTTCTCGGGCGTATGTTTGAGGTCTTGGTGGCGGGTGGCACTACTGCCCCACTCCTTCAGCTCTGGAAGCCGGTTCCTGACTCAGCTCTGCATAAATGGACTACGGAATCTGCATTACAGGTCATCACCATAAAAGGCAAATTGGCCTTTTTTTCAACTTGAGCCGGCTATAATACGAGGTTTCAGCATCAAAAGGGCTAAAGTGACAGCAAAAAAAATTACACAAGTTTAAAAACAAACAGTAGATGCTGTAAATCTGCAGTAAAAATAAAAAGTTAGAAGCACTCAGCAAATCACACAGTTGGTAAAAACACAGTGACCGTTTCAGCTGCATGACCTTTTCGTGAAACGAAGATCAGTTACCGGGCTGGTTACAATTTAAATCTAGCTAAGGTTATTTTCCAGCAGGAATGCTACCCAAAGTTCGAACAGTAATCCATCTAGAAGTTCAAACATAGATATTGGAACAGACTGCAAAGCAAGTCAGAACAAAAATGAAACATTGTACAGACAATCAGAAAAGCTACAAATGCTGGAAAATGACAACGGACGAATGCCAGAAGCACTGGCCCAGTCAGGCAACAACTGTGGAAGAAGAAGGTTCATGTTTTAGGTTTGGGATCTTCATCAGGATTGGGAAAGAGGGGGAAGATGTTAGTTTTCAGTGGGGAGAGAGCATGAGGAGGGACAAGTGGGGTAGAAAAAGGAATTTCTGATCCGGTGAGACTAACGGGATCCAGAAGCATAACTGCTCGATTTCATCTTATCCTGTCTGCAATATTATTTTATTCTACCCAACCCTTCCCCAACTTACCTGCTCTTGAATATTAATTTCCCTTGCTATCTTTCCCAATTCTGACTAAGAGTCCCAATCCTGAACTTTTCCATCCACATTTGCTGCCAAATGTTCTGTTCTTTAAAACAAATTTTGGAATGCTAATTCTACCATCAGCTTGGTTACCTGGTTACCCTCTGTGTGGAGAGCGTGGATGTAAGGTGGCTATGTGGTCACCTGCAGGCTGATAAACTTTAACTGTACATATTGTCAAGCATGGAGTCCACAAACAGTCTGGTTCTTTCTGTATATTCTGTCACCAGCAGCCACTGAAAAATAGTTATTGACAGGAAAAGGCCGCAGCTGTAGTCTAACCAAGTATGAAGGTCAAAGTCTTTAATCAAACGTCCTCTGATTGCATAGTTTTGCCATCGTCTTTTCAGAAATAAAATACGTAATATATTATCATTATTTATTGATTATTTTACTCATTGGTATTATCAACAGATTAATGCAACATCATTGATGTATTATAATTTGTCCCCAATCAACATGACAGGTTACATTCAGTTTCTTTTATAGTAACATATGAAAGTTACCCAAAACATTTTTTGCCATTGTTAATTATTACAGTAAGAATAATGAGGATTGATTTTAAGTAGAAGATTAATGGAGAGTTTGTAATTATTTACCAGGGGAAGAGAGAAAGATTTTCAGTTAAATACAAGAGAGCCTTCTAAAGTGAATTCAGATATACCAGCAGTTGTTCAAGATCCAGTGCCAAATTTCTGCCACTAACAAAAATAACAATGATGGACAGGCAAGTGTCTGTTGTTCCATAGTCACACACAATTAAGGCTGAAGAATCCTTTCCTTAATTCTGAAGCACTGCACCATCTCAAATTTCACACCCACCAGACCCCTAAACTCTTATACATAGCCACAACAAATGAAAAAAAAAAGACCAGGGGAATAAACAACAATGTTATTTAGAAAATAAAAGTAATTCACAATGATCCAAAGTATCTGTATTAATCCTTTGATTTATTATCTTTTCAACAAATAGAATGCAGTTAATACAGTAAAAAAAGTATCAGAATCAGAATTGATTGTCATGAACAAGTCATGAAATTCGGTGTTTTGTGGCAGCATCATCGAGCAAACATTCATATTATCACCATCTTACAACATTACTATAAAAAAAAAGTGCATGAAAAGTAAGGCAGGGTCTTTGATTCATTGATTATTCAGGAATCTGAAGGCAGCGGGGAAGAAGCTGTCCTTGTGCTGCTGAGTGCTCGTCTTCAGGCTCCTGTACCTTTTCCCCGATGGTAGCAGAGTGATGGTAGCAGGCATGGCCTGGGTGGTGGGGGTCCTTGAGGATAGAGGCTGCTTTTTTAAGACATCATGTAGATATCCTCGATGGAGTGGAGTCTGGTGCCTGTGATGTCGTAGGCCAAGTTAACAACCCTCTGGAGTTTATTCTTACCCTGAGAGTTGGCGCCTCCATACCAGGCAGTGATGCAACCAGTCAGAATGCTCTCTACGGTTCACCTGCAGAAGTCTGAGAGTCTTCGGTGAGGTATGGAATCTTCTCAGACACCTCACAAAGTATAGCCGCTGGCGAGCCTTCTTCACGATTGCATCAACATGGAGGCTCCAGGATAGATCCTCAGAGATGGTGACACCCAGGAATTTGAAGTTCTTGACCCTCTCCACTACTAAGCCCTCAATGAGGTTGCAAAGTCGGCACCAAGGGTGGACGTTCATGGGCATGCACCCCTCAAACAAGGTGCTGTGACCCCCCCTAACCATGGCAAGGCATCTGCCCCCTTCCAAACAATGCACTTCCACACCCACCCCCACAACGGACAAAACAGTTTTCATTGAAATATATATTTTAGTATGAAAAATTACTTGTTCTCTGATTCTAAATGAATTTATGAAATACACAAACAAAAGTAGGAACGGAAAAATTGTACTTATGGTCGTGACGTCAGAAGGGACAATGCATTTAATGAGGAGCATGCATCCGTGTATGATGTCATGCTGCAGTACCACGTTTAAACCTGAAGAAAGGAAAGTGTGTTTTAGGTTTACATTACCATGCGGTTCCCCTCTTCTCTTGCAAATCGTGTGTTTAACTTACGCTACAGAAATCAAGCGAAATGGATATAAGGTGACTTCATCTTCAAAATCAAGGCCTCCTTCAGCTCCACCAGTGCCCAGCATGACCACCTCTACAAAGCCAGGAGCTCCTAGTCCTTCTGCGGGCAGCAGCCATAATGCTGAAGCAAGTCCCAGCTGAGGAAGACAACCCTTAGCCATAGATGACCTCGGGGCTGACCAGCCCAACCAGGTCATCTTACTGAATTACCCTGCCGGCACGTTTAGTGGTAGGAAGTGTTCCTTCATCTCCGCTTGGTACCACAACCGAGACTGGCTTGAATACCGTGTCAAGGCCAGCACAGCATTTGGTTTTTGCTGTCCCATGTCTGGCACCACTCAGAGGTCGGATGCCTTCGTGAGTACGGGCTTTCGTAACTGGAAAAATGCTGTGGAGAGAGATTGGGGATTTCATAAATGTGCATCCTCAAAGGATAAGTGGGAGGAGCAGGAGATGTGTGTCACCACTGAAAAGGAGATTTCAAAACTTCTCAGTGCATAACAGGTATTATGTTTCTTCTGACATCGATGGTCTCGGATTTTCGGTGGAAAACCAGCTGCCTTTACGAGGCTTTTGATAACATGTCAGAGGAGTGGAGTGGACTTTTCCTCTCCTTACTGAAGTTGTGAAAATGATCCCTCGCAACGCCACATACGCCTGTCACGATATTCAAAACAAACTCATAAGTACACTCGGCAGTGTGGTGACAGGCACTAGTGGAGGAAGTTGGCAACTCCTATTACACTTCGAAAGATGTTGGAACCCGTAACCCCGTGACCCCACCGGATGTGAAAATATATCGATTGTCATTCGATACATAAGTGAGCCATATGAGGTCACAGAGCATCTGTTAACCATGGCAACAGTTGGTAGATGTTGACAGACAACATTTTGGCAGAGCTAACTGAGGTTGGACTGGACACATCAAAGATTCTGATGTCTGGAAAGCAAGGTGGCGTCCAGAAGCTACTGCAAGAGAAACCAGGTCATGAGATACCTTATGTGTACTGTCTTAACCACCAGCCACACTTAGTGCTAGTACTTGCAATGGCAGCAGAGTTAGCTGTAGTGGACTTCTTTCATGAGTGTGAGTCCCTCCACAAATCCCTCAGGAAGACCACACTTGCTGTGCTCTATAAGGATGTACATCTTAAATGCCTTCTGGAACAGAGAGGAACAGGACATCTTGCCACTGTGTCAGTCATTCTAAACTCCTTCCGTGACGTAGTATTTCTTTTGACTTGTGGGATTGACTCTATCTTGGTCTATACCACAGATGCACGAATGGAGGCTGTGGGCCTGCTGCGCCAGTTTCTCATTTATTGCCAAGTTTGTGCCCACAGTTCTTGCTCTGTTGGCCTCACCAAGCAAACCCCTACAGAAAGAGGACATTGACGATGGCAGGTTTAACTATCATGGGTCGTGCAACTGCTTGTGAACGGAGACTCCGTTGTAATGAGGAGTTTAATGGGACACGGCCACAGCTGCCAGCACATCACTGAGACCCGGGATCCACAAATGGAGACACAAAGTGAACATGATTATGTCGTTATGGGTGTAGTGTCTGCCAATATGCCATTACACGACTAGGTCACCAGGGGCCACCACCTGACGACCTGTATATAAAGCTGATCAGAGGACATGCTCCTCCTTCTGACCTGGACTTGCACAGAGGCAAGACCTAGCTGTATATATCACTCTATTAAAACCTGCATTTAACCTTCACTGTGCTTCGTGTGGTTGATGTCGGTTACAATGGGAACTACAGGAGAGAGCTGATCACGAAGAGGGTTCTACAATACTATTGATTCAGTGCTGGGAGAGATAGATCACAGATTCAGCGAGTACCACTCACAATTGGTTCATGCACTTGTTGCACTGAATCCAGAGAGAGAGATACATTTCTTGATGTAAAGGCTGTGATGCATATTATGGACCTGTCAAGATCGCCTGTCATTGAGACAGAGTTTGAAGTTGCTTAAACAGCTTTTTGGGTCGCTAAAACACTTGCAGCCTATTGAGGGGGATTGGCACATCCTCTCCAAGTGCCACACACATCTGAGCGGAATGCTCAGTGTACCGACTGCTTTCAAACATACCGTTACATGTTTTTCAGACCACCGATGTGCACCGCTCCTCAAAAGAAAAGCTAGTATTGGTTCAGCTAGCGTTTGAGAGGGGCCTAGCCCGAAAATGCCCAACTGAGTGGAAGGACACCATTACTCAGAGCTTCCGCACCAACACTCGCCGCCTGCAGCTCTTCTCAAGTTAAGCCATGCGTTTATTTCATTTCACTTTATGTTTCCAGCCTTGGATTTCATGATTATTATGCAAAACATTGAATGGTTTTTGGGACTGTCTCCATTTATTCTGTAAGTGTAGAGTGTACAGTCTATTTCAAATAATGTTGATGTGCACAGTGCAGTGCACGTGTGTGCTGTGTGTGTGGGTGGGTGTGTGTGCTGTGTGTGTGGGTGGGTGTGGGTATGCGTGGGTGTGTATGGGTGTGTGTGTGAGGTGTAAGAGAGACTTGGCAGTATGTGTTAAAATTAGAACTGGGTTGGTGTGTTGGTTGTTGACGTCAGACAAAGTCTTATTATTAACAGCTTGTGTGTGGTTAGATGTTGTCACGGTGGTGGTAATGGTGTGAATAGGAATGAATGTAATAATGTACAGCGATGGAAATTATGAAGACAGAACTTTGAACAGTTTTCCTTTTGTATTTATTTTACTGTGTGTACAGAAAGTTTATGTTTGCCTGAGGTTCAGCGTCATCTCATTTAAAGCTCTGAGAAGATGATAAACACATGTGAAACCATGTTGCATTCACCTTTTCCACCAGTTTTGTTTCTGGTCACTAATTGACAGAAGCTCCAGATCCCAACAGTTTGTGACCATAAATATGGTAATGGACACATTCTCCTTGCAGAAACAACACATCATTTTAAAGTCTGGGTTTCAAAGCACAGGATAGTGAATGGAAATTCTATTTTAAATCAATAGCGTATCAAATATTTAAAATGTACTTCCATAATTTAGTTTACCAGTTTTTAATACACCATTCCAATGCAAGCTTGCTTTTAATCACAGATGAATATTTGAACATTTCTTTTTGAACCACCTTATATTTCTAACATTGAACTCTCATGTTCATGGAAGTTAGTTCTACAGTTCAGTTTCCTAGATTCATTCATTTCGTTGATTGGCAGAAGATGCAAGTGCCCCAGCAGTGGTGACACTAGGTGTTGCGGGTGACATCGTCAGAGGAGAGGCGTCATCAAAAGGAGAGTCACGTGGTTCCTGAAACAGCACACAGATCCATGAAACACCAGAGGGAGAGGGGGAACGTTACCACGACACTGCATGCAGTGAGCCCCTGGCTCACCCGCACCTCCCCCTCGCTGAATGGGTTTTAGGGTGGAAAAGTGGAAAAGTTGCACAATGCCCCTGCCCACCCCCCTCCCCCGCTCACATTCACTCTGGTGTCAATTCTGCTGGACCGTGTTCCCCTGACTTCCTCCTGAAGTCCACAATCATCTCCTTATCTTTGCTGCCATTGAGTGCAATGTTTTTGTCGTTACACCATTCAACCAGCTGATCGATCTCCCTCCTGTCCACTTCCTCATTGCCATCTGTGATACATTGTGGTGTCAATAAATGTGATTATGATGGATGATGATAATCAATATGATTATTAATAGATAATCAGGGAATAGTTACAGCTCTTTACAACTTAACAACCAAGGTCAATGATATCAAAAATGAAAATAGATTCGGAGGCAAAAACTGTTTAATAATTAGTATGGCAGGATGCAAGCAACAAATGCAAAGAGAAACATGATAGGGTGCAGATGCTGTGATTGTAGTAAAAGCACTGAAATGCTGGAGAAATAGCTGGTTTATTCAGCATCTAGGATCTTTTCGACAAAGATCTATTATCGACATTTCGGGCCTGAGCCCTTCCTCAAGGGGAAATCAGAAAAGTCAAAAACAGGAGATATCAGAATTCAAACAATGGGGGAGGAATCCAGACCAAAACAAGGTGTTAATTGGATGTGATAAGGGACTTAGGTCGAATTTATCATGTCTGTGTGAAAAATGGCTGGAGATGATTAAACTAGCAACATTCTGTGAAAGGTGATGGAATGCGAAATATGTAGATTAGAGCTTGAGAATAGACAGTACTGGGCCACTTTCTTATCAGAAGCCTCAACGATGAAGGAGTCTGGTTCGGACTGGCACGGTGACCTTGGGTACCGCACAGTAACCATTGCGCTTGCTTAATATTAACTTAGAAACCCTAATGATGAGACAGCCTAATTAACATAACATGCGATGTATGATGAGGGAGGAACTGCGTGGTATCTGCAGGGATGAGAGGGAAAAGGGGAAGGTTGTAAGGTATTGAAATTCCGATTGGAAGAGACTAAAGGGAGGTGTGGTGATGTTGAGAGTGGGACTGTACAAAAGAGTGATGATTTTGGATCTCCGGTGTGTCTTGGGTCTAAGAAACACCCGGCTCTGAAGACCCGAAATAAAATCGAACTTGTTCTCCAAGACTTTGTCTCCTGAGTAGTGCTTGTGAACACATTGTATTTCACAACTGTGTGAAATGAGACAGGGAATGGAGAGATGAAGGGGGAAATGGGGAGAATTTTAACGAAAAAAGTGAAGTCAATATTAATGCCATCCAGTTGGAGGGAGGTCTCAATCCGGCAGTGCATGAGACCATAGACAGACATGTCATCTAGGGAATGGGGTGGAGAATTGAAGTGGGTGGCCACTGGGAGATCCATGGTATTGCGGCAGACAGAGCCGAGGTGCTCAACAAAGTGATCACCCAGTCTACATCCAGTTTCTCCGGTGTAGTGTTTGCGTCCAGTCTCTCCAATGTAGAGGAGACCACCACAGAAGCACCGGACGCAGTAGATGACCCCTGCAGATTCACAAGTGAAACGTTGCTTCACTTGGAAGGACTGTGGGTCCCCGAATGGAGGTGTGGGTGCAAGGGGAGCAACTCCTGTGGTCACGGGTAGGGACCAAAGGGACGATTGTGGGAAATAGTGGAAACGCAAAGGTATTCATATCATTTTCTATCAAATACTTCAGTGTTTTATCATGTATCATCATTGCCTCTTTAACCAAAGTCTGATGACAAATATCTTTTCGACCTTTGCCACCAAGTGTATGTAATAATCATGGACCAATCAGTAGTTTTCATTACAAGGTAATAAACATTTCTAGGATATACACATGAAGAGTTTAAGTGCAGAAATAAAGATGCTGTTTGTAACTTTCTGCTTTTTCACAAGATGTGAATTGGCGAGGATTTTGAATTTTGAATTGGAGAACGTGCCTTTTTCTAACATGCACACATTGCAATGTTACAGGGCCAGAGGACCCCAAACCCCAGCAGCAATAGAAATTCACCAAGACAAAGGTTACTTAAACAAAAGTTGCTTTTAATTATCTTTAAACATGAAAACAGGATCACACTTTAATTTATTACTATTAACTTAACCCCCTTCTAATTTTAAGCGCATGTGTATGTAATGTGTGTGTAACTTCAGAAAAATTATTTGATTCACAGTCTAGTCTCACTTCTCACTCCTCCAAGTTCACTGGTATCAGGCAATTCTTACACTATGCACAGAATTTAACATTTATGAAGTTCACCAGGCTCTGGACCTAATCTTCTGAGTTCTTTCATCTGTTGCTTTCCAAAACAATAATCCATTACTCCACAGCATGTCCAAATAAAACCTACTTGTGAAGTCTTCATAGGCATCCTTTGAAGTTTTTACAAAGGTACCCAGTGCCTGGACTGTCTGGCTTGAGCAGAGCTCTGGCATTTTAAATGAGATCTGTTTTGAAGTGTTTCTATGTGACCTACACTAAAAAAACTGCCATACTTTATCTCCTTTCAAAACATATCTATATACAATATAAAATATAATATAATGCTTCACAGCATATTGATTTCAGATTTATTGTCAGAGTAAATACATGACATCACATACAACCCTGAGATTCTTTCTTCTGTGGGCATGCCAGAATAACCACTAATTGGTAGTGCGAAAAGTAAACTGTATACAATGTACGCATAAACAAATAAAGAACTGTAAACAGATAACAAATGTAAACAAACTGTGTGCAATACAGAGAGAACAAAAAGTAAATCAATAAAGTGCACAAGTAAGAGTCTTTAAATGAGAGAATGGGAAAACAGATTGCACTCACAATTTTAAATGAGTCCCTGATTGAGTTTGTTGATGAGGAGTCTGATGCTGGAGGGGTAGCACCTGTTCCTGAATCTGATTGTGCGAGTCTTGTTGCACCTCTATCTCTTTCCTGATGGCAGCAGTGAAAACAGAGTGTGTGCTGGGTGGTGTGGGTCTTTGACAATTGCTGCTGCTCTCTGACGGCAGTGTTCCCTGTAGATGTCCTCAATAATGGGGAGCATTTTGCCTGTGATGTCCTGGGCAGTGTCCACTGCCCTTTGGAGGCCTTTTTGCTCAGGGATATTGGTGTCCCCCATACCAGACCAATGTGCAGCTGGTCAGTGCACTTCTTCTGCAAACTTCTGAGGAAGTAGAGGTGCTGATATGCTTTCTTCATGATGCCATTAGTGTGTTGGAAAGATCTTCACTGGTGGTGACTCCTAAGAACCCTCTCCACCTCAAATCTACCAATGATCACTGGATTATAAACCTCTCGTTTTCCCTTCCTGAAGTCAACAATCGGCTCCTTGGTTTTGGTGACATTGAGTGCAAGGTTGTTGTTGGCCCACCATTCTGCCAAGTTTTTTATCTCTCTCCTGTACACTGACTCATCCCCTTCCTTTATACAACTCACTGCCGTGGTATCATTGACCAATTCATAGCTGGTTTTATTGTACTGAGCCACACAGTCGTAAGTGTAAATTGAATAGAGCAGGGGGCTAAGAACATATGCAGCCCTGTGGTGCTCCAACACTGATGGAGATTGTGGAGGAGATGTTCTTACCAATCCGCACTGATTGTGGACTGGAGGCGAGGAAATCCAGGATCCAATTACTCAGTGGGGGTGTTGAGTCTCAGGTCTTGGAGTTTGCTGATCAGTTTTGAGGGGATGATGGTGTTAAATGCCAAACTGTAGTCGATAATGAGCATCCTGATGTATGCATCTTTGCTGTTCTGTTATGTAGAGCCAGCGAGATGGCGTCCGTCTGCTGCTACAATAGGTGAACTAGAATGTATCCACGTCGCTGCTCAGACAGGAGCTGATATGTTTCAACACCAACCTTTCATAACACTTCATCACTGTTGTACATGCTACTGCTGGAGAGTCATTAGTGTAAAATATTCACACCATTCAAATTACCGATGAACAATAAATGCGGACAGAATTACGAGCGAATGCTTCTCAGTAGTATGGGGTTACTGATAGCATAGGACCAGTTCAGAAAAGATAACAGTGGGGGAGGATGTGGTGTGGACATCTTTTCAAGATCCCTGTCCCCTTGACCTTCGATTTCCTATATTTCCAATAATTCCCACAGCTGCTCTGGATTCTGCTACACTTCCACTGATGATGAGGATGGAATTTTGACAGGTAGCTGCCATCAGGAGTCATCCTGGTCAGGTTTCGACCCAGCAAACAGATGAACCCATCTTTCTAAATGGTAAAGTGAAAACACAGAAATGCTGGAGGAACAGGTCATGCAATGTCCATGGGAGGCAAAGATATAGAACCAACGTTTTGGGCCTGGTAAATCTCTCCCATCTCGCAACCTTTTGAAGAAATCAGGTGTAAAACAGCATTCATTCAGGACAGCAAGTAACAGTCAAATCTAATTTTCATGAGGAAAATTGTACTGAAAAAATGTTTTGTTGAAAAAGGCACCAATGATATTATGCCTTGTTAAAACACTTCTTCCTGGCTAAGCAGTGGAAGTCATTCATGGCTACTGCTTGGGAGCCCTGTGGTAATGGAAAAGCCGTGTTTGTTCATGCTGATCTCTCAGATAATTTATTCAAAACACTATGCTTTTTTTTGAAATTTAATGAAAAGTTTATATTCTACCTAATCTGATATTCCCATCTTGATTTTGTTCTCCATAATAAATTAGTTTTCTGGAGCCAGGATGGAGCTAACTACATAATATTTTTTTAATGCGTGGAAAAATACAGAGAATGGGAAAACAGATTGCACTCACAATTTTATAACAGCCGCTTCCCCTTAAAGCTTACCCTGGAGAACAACATACATCACCTGGCAACTAAACTGCCACTGCAGATGACCTGAAGGAACCAATTAAAATTATTCCTGTCGCCATGCAACAAATGTATGAAATGTTGTTCCGCTGCTTTGAGAAAACCTCTTTGCTGAGGTAGAATTCACAACATTGAATCAGGTCGTAGAGCCCAACCTATCCACGCAGATGGTTATAGAACATAAAAGACTCCAGCGCAGTAGAGGACCAGAAGCCTGAGATGTTGAGCCAACCTATATATTTCGAACTGTGGTAACATGTTTCCTCCATGGTACATAGTTATTGTTGACTACTATAGATATGGAGCTGGCCCGCCCCCTGATGACTCCTCCCCCGTGGTCCTGGGCCATAAAGGTCGAGTCACCTCACCCTTCCCTCCATTCCTATACCTAGATCGGGGCCTGCAAGGTTCTTCTGTATATTAAAGCCTGTTGTTCCCTCAGCCTCATCTTGGTGGTTACTGGTAGTGCACTATACTAACAAAAATTTTTTTAAAACCCTTCCTACCTCATTACCCTCTATTTTTCTTTCATCCATGTCTCTAAAAAAGGCCATGTCTTTCCTCCCACCTACTTTATATGTGTAAACCCATCAGAAAAAGATTATTTTCCTAATTAAGTTTGAGATGAGTGAAATTGAATAGTCACATAGCGAATGTGCTCTTCCTTAGTCTTTCTACTGAAATTGAAAGGTTGGGTAGAAGCAGGAAACTCTCAGCTGAAAGTACAAAAAAAACTTCAAATTACAGTGCAAATTCTACAACTGACCAACAAACTTTATCGACTCTTACAAAGGTCCAAGAATTTGAATGGTCTATCTATGTCTTAAGAGAGCTTCTAAAATATTAAAGGGCAAACCCACATTGGTCATACTCTGTTCTTCCCCCTACATTAGGCAGAAGGTACAAGTGCTTGAAAACACCAGCCTCAAGAACAGTTTTTTTCCTAACTGTTATGAGATTCTTGACTGGATCTCACACTGGTAAAAGACGATGCCCTTCACTATCATCTTTTATAACTGTACTTTTCTCCATTCTTGGCACTACGTTTTTATACTTTTCTCTACACCCTGAACTATTTGACACTGTAACACTACGTACTCCTTTTTGAGTGGTCTTTTTTTAAATTTAGACATTTAGTACAATAACAGGTGTGACGCAATGGGTTAATATGCTTATTAAAGGGATTAGAATTGGGTTAACTGTTAGGTTGCGGGCATTTTACAGACAGAACAAGGCCTTGCAAAGTTCCAAGGGCAAGTGCAAGGGCTTTAGCAACATGCAAGCACACCCCAGAAACTGAAACATTTGCAGAAAGTTGGAGCCGTGTGTTTTTTGTAAAGCCTGGAAATTGCAACATTTGCAAACTGAAACCAAAAAATAACAGTGCCTGGAACGTCAGTAGGGGAGAGGCAGAGAATGAGAGAGAGAGAGAGAGAGAGAGAGAGTTAGCAGGAGGCAGTCTGAGAAAAGGCTGGACAGAAGAGGAGCCTGTTGAAAAGGCTCCCTCCTTTTTCAAGACTGGGCAGAGTTCTAATATGGTCACCTGAGTGTACTCTCTGTGGAAATCAGTGGCGGCTTGTCTTCCAGGTATGGTGAAGAGGAGAAGAACTCTGTGAGAAGAGCCTGGAAAGAAGTTAAGTTTCTTCTGGAAGATGTTCCTGTTTGAAGTCTCCAACAACCATCTCTCTGTACTCTCCACAATTTTCCTACCTGGTAATTCTAAGTAAAGCACTGAAGTTTGCTTGAATGTAATGACTGTTTGATTCTGTGCATAGGATTGAAGATTACTGGAAACCGTAGCCTTGGAAATGTGGACAGTGGAAGATTGGACAGTAAAAAGGACTTTCTTGAAAACACATAATACACACTTGCACTGAGATTAGGTTGGGGAGGGGAGGGATTGTGTAAATAATTTAGTATTGATAAGTTAAGTGTTCTTTTTTTTTAATTTTTTATTTTTCACACCATAAACCACATTGACCATGATACATACTTTTTCCTTTTCAAATATATACAGTGCCATTTTCTCCCCCCACCCCCTCCATCCTCCCATCTCACCCTCCCTACCTCCCCCCCTCCCTACCTCCCCCCCACCTCCCCCCCCCCCCCGTCCATTTAAAGTACAAAATCTAGGATACATTAAACCAGTCAAATAATGTTGTCATTCAATAAAAATAAACAAGAAATTCCACTGAGTCAATTCTTTTCATTCTCTTCTCCTGTCATTTTAGGTGGTAGATGTCCCCGGTAGGTTTTCTCTATTGTGTTTCATGTAGGGCTCGCATATTTGTTCAAATATTTCAATATTATTTCTTAAACTATATGTTATTTTTTCTAATGGAATACATTTATTCATTTCTATATACCATTGTTGTATTTTCAAATTATCTTCCAATTTCCAGGTTGACATAATACATTATTTTGCTACGGCTAGAGCTATCTTAACAAATCTTTTTTGTACACCATCCAAATCAATTCCAAATTCTTTGTTTTTTATGTTACTTAGGAGGAAGATCTCTGGATTTTTTGGTATATTGTTTTCTGTAATTTTATTTAATATTTGGTTTAGATCTTCCCAAAATTTTTCTACTTTCTCACATGTCCAGATTGCATGAATTGTTGTTCCCATTTCTTTTTTACATCGAAAACATCTATCAGATAATGTTGGGTCCCATTTATTTAACTTTTGAGGTGTAATGTATAGCCTGTGTATCCAGTTATATTGTATCATACGTAACCTCGTATTTATTGTATTTCTCATCGTTCCAGAACATAACTTCTCCCATGTTTCCTTTTTTATCTTTATATTTAAATCTTGTTCCCATTTTTGTTTAGTTTTACCATTTGTTTCCTCATTCTCCTTTTCTTGCAGTTTAATAAACATATTTGTTATAAATCTTTTGATTATCATTGTATCTGTAATCACATATTCAAAGTTACTTCCCTCTGGTAGCCTCAGACTGCTTCCTAATTTGTCCTTCAAGTAGGATCTCAATTGGTAATATGCCAGCACTGTATCTTGAGTTATATTGTATTTATCTTTCATTTGTTCAAAGGATAATAATCTATTTCCTGAAAAACAATTTTCTATTCTTTTGATCCCTTTTTTCTCCCATTCTCTAAAGGAAATGTTATCTATTGTAAAAGGGAGTAACTGATTTTGCATCATTATTAGTTTTGGTAATTGATAATTTGTTTTATTCCTTTCTACATGAATCTTTTTCCAAATATTGAGTAGATGATGTAATACTGGAGAACTTCTATGTTGTACCAATTTTTCATCCCATTTATATAATATGTGTTCAGGTATCTTTTCCCCTATTTTATCTAATTCTAATCTAGTCCAATCTGGCTTTTCCCTTGTTTGATAAAAATCTGGTAATTGTGCGGCTCTATAATAATTTATAAAGTTTGGCAGTTGTAAGCCTCCTTGTTTATACCATTCTGTTAATTTATCTAGTGCTATCCTTAGTATCCCCCTTTTCCATAAAAAATTCCTTATTATTTTTTTTAACTCCTTGAAGAATTTCTCTGTCAAGTGTATTGGCAATGCCTGAAATCGGTATAATATCCTTGGGAAAATGTTCATTTTAATACAGTTTATCCTTCCTATTATTGTTAATGGTAAATCTTTCCAATGCTCTAAATCGTCCTGCAATTTTTTCATTAGTGGATAATAATTGAGTTTATATAGATGGCCGAGATTTTTATTTATTTGTATACCTAGGTATCTCATTGCTTGCATTTGCCATCTGAATGGTGATTCCTTCTTAAATTTTGAGAAATCCGCATTATTCATTGGCATTGCTTCACTTTTATTTACGTTAATCTTGTAACACGACACTTCTCCATATTCCTTCAATTTCTTATATAATTCTTTTATTGATAGTTCTGGTTCTGTTAAGTATACTATAACATCATCCGCAAATAAACTGATTTTATATTCCTTGTCTTTTATTTTTATCCCTTTTATATTATTTTCTGTTCTTATCAATTCTGCTAGTGGTTCTATAGCTAACGCGAACAATAAGGGTGATAGTGGGCATCCCTGCCGTGTTGGCCTGTTTAAGTTAAATTGCTTTGATATATATCCATTTACTGTCACTTTCGCCAATGGCCCCTTATATAATGCTTTAATCCAATTAATATACTTCTCTGGTAAACTGAAATTTTGCAATACTTTGAATAAATAATTCCATTCTACTCTGTCAAAGGCCTTCTCTGCATCTAAAGCAACTGCTACTGTTGGCTCTTTACTCCCTTCTACTGCATGAATTAAGTTAATAAATTTACAAATATTGTCTGTTGTGCGTCTTTTTTTGATAAATCCAGTTTGGTCTAGATTTACCATTTTTGCTACATACTCTGCTAATCTGTTGGCTAATAGTTTAGCTATTATCTTATAATCTGTGTTAAGTAATGATATTGGTCTATATGACACTGGTGCGAGTGGATCTTTCCCTTGCTTTAGTATTACTCTAATTATTGCTGTTTTACATGAATCTGGTAAGCTTTGTGTTTTGTCAGACTGGTTGATTACTTCCAGGAGGGGAGGAATTAATAAATCTTTAAATGTTTTATAGAATTCTCTTGGGAATCCATCCTCTCCTGGTGTTTTATTATTTGGTAATTTTTTTTATTATCTCTTGTATTTCTACTATTTCAAATGGTTCTGTTAATTTATTTTGTTCCTCTATTTGTAATTTTGGTAGTTCAATTTTAGTTAAAAATTCATCTATTTTCCCTTCTTTCCCTTCGTTTTCAGTTTGGTATAATTGTTCATAGAATTTTCTAAAGCTTTCCTTGATCTACTTTGGATTATATGTGATTTGTTTGTCTTTTTTCCTTGATGCCAATACCATTTTCTTAGCTTGTTCTGTCTTAAGCTGCCATGCTAGAATTTTGTGCGTTTTTCCCCTAGTTCATAATATTTCTGTTTTGTCTTCATTATGTTCTTCTCCACCTTATATGTTTGTAGTGTTTCATATTTTATTTTTTTTATCTGCCAATTCTCTTCTTTTAGTTGTATCTTCCTTCATTGCTCATTCTTTTTCTATATTTATTATTTCCCTTTCCAACTGCTCTGTTTCCTGATTATAGTCCTTCTTCATCTTGGTTACATAACTTATTATTTGCCCTCTAATGAACGCTTTCATTGCATCCCATAGTATAAACTTATCTTTCACTGATTCTGTATTTATTTCAAAATACATTTTAATTTGTCTTTCAATGAATTCTCTAAAATCCTGCCTTTTGAGTAGCATGGAGTTTAATCTTCATCTATACATTCTTGGAGGGATGTCCTCTAACTTTATTGTCAATATTAAGGGTGAATGGTCCGATAATATTCCAGCTTTATATTCTGTTTTTCTTACTCTATCTTGCATACGAGCTGATAACAAAAATAGGTTTATTCTTGAGTATGTTTTATGTCTACCCGAATAATATGAATATTCCTTTTCATTTGGGTGTTGTTTCCTCCATATATCCAAAAGTTGCATTTCTTCCATCGATTTAATTATAAATTTGGTTACTTTGTTCTTTCTGTTAATTTTTTTCCCAGTTTTGTCCATATTTGAATCCAAATTCAGGTTGAAATCCCCTCCTATTAATATGTTCCCTTGCGTATCTGCTATCTTCAAAAAAATATCTTGCATAAACTTTTGATCTTCTTCGTTAGGTGAATATACATTGAATAGATTCCAAAACTCCGAATATATCTGACATTTTATCATTACATATCTCCCTGCTGGATCTATTATTTCCTCTTCTATTTTAATTGGCACATTTTTACTAATTAATATAGCTACTCCTCTTGCTTTTGAATTATACGACGCTGCTGTTATGTGTCCTACCCAATCTCTCTTTAATTTCTTGTGCTCCAATTCAGTTAAATGTGTTTCTTGCACAAATGCTATATCAATTTTTTCTTTTTTCAGTAAATTTAGCAGTTTCTTCCTTTTAATTTGGTTATGTATTCTGTTAATATTTAAAGTCATATAGTTCAGCGTAGCCATTTCATACTTTGTTTATCTTCCCTTTCCGTTTCTCCATCATCACCTTTCCTTCTTATCCATTTCTGCTTTCTTGTTTTGAACACTTTATAAGACAACATTTCTAAAACATCAAACATTTTCCTTATTCTCCTATTTAAAACTTCTTTAACCCCATTTTCCCCTCCCCCTCCTGAGTTGCCCTTTATCCCTTGTCGTACAACCACATCTCCCCTCTTCATTTAGATTTGCGAATTCACTCGCAAACGTCAACTGATTTTGTAGTGACCGTAACTCCTCCCCACCCAGCCCCCCCAGAAAAGATTTCAATTTTCATATGTAACAAAGGTCACTCTTTTAATTCCCTCCTTATTCCCTCTATTCCCTTTCCCTCCCTTATTAATTCTTGTCTATACTCTATATATTTTCCTCTAAATACGGATGCATTCATGTATACACACTATATATATATATATATATATATATATATATACACACATATACCCCTTTACACACATACATATAGTTCGTGGTCATTTTTACTCTCATTACATGTCTTCATCTCTCTGATTGTTTTGTAGTTGTTCTGCAAATTTCCTTGCTTCCTCTGGATCCGAGAATAGTCTGTTTTGTTGCCCTGGAATAACTATTTTAAGTACCGCTGGGTACTTTAACAT
The DNA here is from genome assembly GCF_036971445.1 of Narcine bancroftii. NCBI lineage: Eukaryota > Metazoa > Chordata > Chondrichthyes > Torpediniformes > Narcinidae > Narcine > Narcine bancroftii. Next base: position 316,406,898 of record NC_091469.1, on the reverse strand, counting down.
AAATTTATATCCTTTTTTCCATAGGATCGTTTTTGCTGTATTGAACTCCTTCCTCTTCTTCAGGAGTTCAAAACTGATGTCTGGATAGAAAAAATTTTTTTGACCTTTGTATTCCAGTGGCTTTTTGTCTTCCCTTATTTTCTTCATTGCTTTCTCCAATATATTTTCTCTTGTTGTATATCTTAAGAATTTTACTAAAATGGATCTTGGTTTTTGCTGCGGTTGTGTTTTCGGGGCTAATGTTCTATGTGCCCTCTCTATTTCCATTTCTTCCTGTAATTCTGGTCTTCCTAGGACCCTGGGGATCCAATCTTTTATAAATTCTCTCATATTCTTGCCTTCTTCATCTTCCTTAAGGCCCACTATCTTTATATTATTTCTTCTATTATAGTTTTCTATTATATCTATCTTCTGAGCTAACAGCTCATGTGCCTCTTTAACTTTTTTATTAGATTCTTCTAATTTCTCTTTTAAATCCTCTACTTCCATTTCTACGATTATTTCTCGTTCTTCGATATTTTCCACTCTTTTTCCTATCTCTGATATGACCATTTCTATTTTATTCATTTTTTCTTCTGCACTCTTAATTCTTCTTTTTATCTCATTAAATTCTTGTAATTGCCATTCTTTCACTGATTCCATATATTCTTTAAAAAAAGATACATCCATTGTCTTGCCTTTCTCTTCTTCTTCCACTTCTTTCTGTTCTTCTTCCTCTGGATTAACCATCTGTTGTTTCCTTGTTTTCTTTTTACCCTCTTCTTTCTTGTTGTCGTTATTGTCTGTGTTCTGCACCTGCTGCTGTGCTGCAGGTGTCTCTCTCAGCTGTGGAGATCGACTCCGCAGCTGCTCCCCCCTCCCGTCAGTGTGTTTTTTTTCATGCGCATCGCACATGCACGACTCCTCGCGCATGCGCGGTTGCGCACTTTTACTTGGCTCTGCGAGCCATTTTTGTAGTCCCGAGCCCGGGACTTCCACTGACCTGCGGGAGCGGGCTTCTCTCTCCGCGGCGGGCCTCTTCGGACAGGTAAGTCCTTCACCTTCTTCTTCCGACATTCTTTCTTCCTCTTTTCTTCCCGTTGTTTTCGACTTTTCTCTCTTCGCTGCCATTTTCTTCTCACCTTTATTTTTACTTTATTATAAATTTTAATATTGTACCTTTGTGCTTTGTGTGTTTTTTTTAATCTTTTCGGGAGAGGGCTGGAATTCCCTGACCGGCCACTACTCCATCACGTGACTCCCGATAAGTTAAGTGTTGATCTCGTTCTATACTCAGAGAATTAAACTATTTTTGTGGAAAGGGGGGAAACCGAAAATAGCACTAGATAAATTAACAGAATGGTATAAACAAGGAGGCTTACAACTGCCAAACTTTAAAAATTATTATAGAGCCACACAATTAAGATACCTATCAGATTTTTATCAAACAAGGGAAAAGCCAGATTGGACTAGATTAGAACTAGATAAAATAGGGGAGAAGATACCTGAACATATATTATATAAATGGGATGAAAAATTGGTACAACGTAGGAATTCTCCAGTATTACATCATCTGCTCAATATTTGGAAGAAGATTCATGTAGAAAGGAATAAAACAAATTACCAACTACCAAAACTAATACTGACGCAAAATCAGCTAATCCCTTTTACAATAGATAACCTTTCCTTTAGAGAATGGGAGAAAAAAGGGATCAAAAGAATAGAAAATTGCTTTTCAGGAAATAAATTATTATCCTTTGAACAAATGAAGGATAAATATAATATAACTCACGATACAGTGTCTGCATACTACCAACTGAAATCCGACTTGAAGGACAAATTGGGAAGCAGTCTGAGGTTACCAGAGGGAAGTAATTTTGAATATGTGATTACAGACACAATGATAATCAAAAAAATTATAACAAACATGTATATTAAACTACAAGAAAAGGAGAATGAGGGAACAAATGGTAAAACTAAAAAATGGAATCAAGATCTAAACATAAAGATAAAGAAGGAAACATGGGAGAAGCGATGCTCAGGAACTATGAGAAATACAATAAATATGAGGTTACGTATGATACAATATAACTGGATACACAGGCTATATTACACCTCAAAAGTTAAATAAATGGGACCCAACAGTATCTGACAGATGTTTTCGCTGTAAAAAGGAAATGGGAACAACAATTCATGCAATCTGGACATGTGAGAAAGTGAAAAAATTTTGGGAAGATCTAAACCAGACATTAAATAAAATCACAAAAAGCAATATACCAAAAAGCCCAGAGATCTTCCTCCTAAGTAACATAAAAAACAAAGAATTTGGACTTGATTTGGATGGTGCACAAAAAAAGATTTGTTAGGATAGCCCTAGCTGTAGCAAAAAAATGTATTATGTCAGCCTAGAAATTAGAAGATAACTTGAGAATACAACAATGGTATATAGAAATGAATAAATGTATTCCATTAGAAAAAATAACATAATTTAAGAAATAATATTACAATATTTGAACAAATATGGGAGCCATACATGAAACACAATAGAGAAAACCTACCAGGGACATCTACCACCTAAAATGACAGAAGGAGAAGAGAATGAAAAGAATTGACTCAGTGGAATTTCTTGTTTATTTTTATTGAGTGACAACATTGTTTGACGGGTTTAATGTATCTTAGATTCTGAACTTTAAATGAATGGGAGGGGAGGTAGGGAGGGTGGGATGGGAAGAGGTGGGGGGGGGAGAAAACAACACTGTATATATTTGAAAAGGAAAATGTATGTATCTTGATCAATGTGGTTTATAGTGTGAAAAATAAAAAATTTAAAAAAAAGTGCAGAGTGTCATATTCTGTTTCACATACGTTCACCTTCTTTTCATGGCCCACTTCAGGAAATCAAACATTCTCATTGTCATACTGGAGGAATCTGGCACTGTTGGAGGTAGCTTCCTTTGGATGATGAACCCATCTCACTGTGAGTACAATAACTGCAACATCCTAGCCAATTTTGAAACTTTAAACAGCACCACAACAAAACTGAGATGATCTGTTCATTGTGTTACGTTACTGTGTGGTCACTGCATTTCCTGCACAACATCAAAGATTACGCTTTAAATTGATTATAACTTCACGATATCTCATGGAACTGCAATTTTATGCATTTCCTAATATTTTTCTTTTTAAATAGAAACATAAACAGTCATAATCTTTGTCTGGCGTTTAATTCCTTCATTGCAGACTGGCATGTCACATTTTTCATTTTTCACATTCATAGGTTTCTTTCTTTCTTCTTTAATTTTTTTTTATTTTAACATATAAATTTACTCACAAAATTTTTAAGGAAAGCACATAACAAGTCATCATGTAGCTCAAATAACAAGGAAAATAAATTGGTGATTCCTTGATCAACCTAAGAAACTAACTATTGAAATAAATCTATAATAACCAAGTTAACCTCATGTTTGCCAAGTTAGACTAAATAAAAATAAATATTAAAAAAATCTAAAAACTATGTCTAATTTATCCCCTCCCTCTAATCAAGGTTACCTTGTGTATATAACAAAAGGAAATTGTGGATCCAATGGTGAACCCTCCCCCCCAAGACATCGGAAAAATAATCTCCAAACATCCTTAATTCTTCCAATCTTGATAATGTTCTATGAATGGGACCCAGATCTTTATAAATTGAAACTTTCTATCTTTCAGCATCAGAATTTATTGTCATGAACAAGTCATGAAATTCAGTGTTTTAACATTGTATCTAATTTTCTCCTGTGGCGGCTCATCACAAGGCAGGCGAACTGGCCCTGCTTGTAAGCCATGCGGTGGGGCAGCCGACCAAAATGGTGCTGTTGGGGGTTTCCCTTCCTTTCAGGTCAGGGCTCAGAAACCCGTGCTTGGGGACCACGTGATGCCTGGGTGACGTCAGCATCCTCCAGCGCAGTTCTCAGCCAGGTCCAGGTTGGGAATATGTGCAGCCCAGCAGCCTGCAATAAACCAGTCTGCTCACTGAGCCCAACCCATCTGGTTGCGTGTGTTATTGCAGGAACAGTGTAGCTGCCGCTACACTCCAAACTTAATTAGGACATGACATCATGTGTGTGTGGGCAGGTGAATACTCATCTTTCCATTTCAATACAATAGCTCATCCAGCCATCAGCGTGGTAAAGGTGAAAACTTTCTCCTGAGTTGCAGACAGAGGTGTATCTGGGTCACGAGAAAAAAACAAAGTAATTAACGGACAAGGATCTATACTAATCTTAACAATTATTGATAAACTCTGAAAAAGGTCTTTCCAGAATCTCGCTAAATTTGGGCCCTCCCAAAACATATGGATCCAAAATTTTACACTTTTCACATAGTGGATCAATAGCTGCATAAAAACAAGATCATTTGTAAATTTTAAATAGGCAATGCCTTGAACAAAATAAGGAATCATTAATCAATCTGAGAGTAAGTATCAATCTTCTTCTGAAAATGTTGTTCAAATCTCATTCCCAATCGTTCCTAATCCCAACTATGGAGGATGATCTTAAATCCAATTTATAAATATATGATATTAATCTACTGTGAAAAAATAAATCAAGAAAATTAATATTTGAGATTCATGGGAAATCAGAAAGGTTGAAGTGAACAAAATGCCTAACTTGTAAATATCTAAAAAATGTCTCTTAGAAAGATTAAATTTGGCTGATAATTGTTTAAAGAAGGTAAAATTATCTCAAATAAAAAGATTGTTAAAACTTTGTAGACCAAATCTATGCCATTCCTTAAAACAGAGATGACTGAAAAAGATGATTGCCTATAATGGGACCAGCCAGAGAAAAACTATTAAAGCCAAAAAATTTCCTAAATTGAGCTTATATTCTCAACCTACTTCTCACTATTTGTCAATTTAGAAAAGGAAAATGGTAAAAAAAGGATCCTAAAATTGCCAACATAGAAGTTGTTTTGGAAAACTGCAGTTCTATTTCTACCCAAGAGGGGTGATTCACTGACTTATCCAAGTAAATTATATATGTTAATCGCTCAATAATGAAATCTAAAATTTGGAAGTGATAACCCTCCATTCCTTGTAGTCTTTTGAAGATGGACTTTATACGTGATTTTTTTCATAGGCTTCTGCAGCACTACAAATACAATAAAACCCCTGGTATCTGACACCTATAGGGATTGGTAGATGCCAGATAAGTGTATTTCCGGTTGCTTGAGACTTACTCCTATCTTTGGCTTGGCTTCGCGGACGAAGATTTATGGAGGGGGTAAAAGTCCACGTCAGCTGCAGGCTCGTTAACATTACTCCTATAATGTTTAACTAATACACCTGCATTAAGAATAAACAGTTTAAAAGACAAAAATACCTGTGCTATTATTTACTTTCACTGAACAAACTTCACTTGCATGACTATATAAATCTTAAAGCATTTTATTTTATTTTCATTCACATTCTTTGAAAACATTCAAAGAATGTTTTCTTTGAAAGCGTCAATGCATCTCCACCTCCATGGAGCTGCCTGAGAGATTAAAAATAACATTATAGATCATTAAACCCCCTCCCCAAGTTTACAGATAAAGTCTCTGACTGAGGTGACTCTTACTAAGCAGGGATAAGGAGACATTTTAAGAGAGTCACCCCAATGGCATCAACCAGCTCTTCATCCTGGGCGACGCCATTTTATTGAAACACAACTTTATTCAAACAATTCCTTCAAGCAAAGCCCTTCCAAGGCCCTCTGCTGGCTGAATATTTGCTCCCATCTTCACCAAAGGTTTATGTGTTACTTCAGAGAACTGGTTATGTTGGTTGCTTGAGGCTGCCAGTTGCTTCAATTCCATGTACCAGGGGTTTTACTGTAGATAGGTAAATCCTGTTATTATCGACAAACTTGCTCTTTCATAATTAATCCAAACACCTCTAACAAATCTTATTTCACAAAACTTTGCATAATTTTGAAAGAATGAATTCAGAGGAAATATTTCCACATAATCAGAGACAATCATGAGAACTCAAGGGATAAATTAGGAAATGATCATCAAAATAAATTCAGAAGATATTTATTTATCCAAAGGGTAGTTAAATGGGTAAAAGGAGTGGTTTAGGTGAATAGGACAGGTGAATTTAAGGGGAGGCTGGACAAACAAGCATATGACAGAGAAGAGAAATACAGGATTTTGCTGATAGATTTAGTATGGAAAGTCTAGAGAAAGCACAAGTTCAGCATAAACATGGTTGGTTGGTCTCAATAATCTGTGCTGTAAATCCTATTTAAAAAATGGAAAACTACACAATAAGTGGATTTCTTTAATGGATATTTTGTCATTTGTGATTTTAATTTTACTCTGTATGTCAAAGGGCAATCTTTTATCAGTGGTAAGTTATGAATTTTATATTTCTCAAATCTGTTGTCTGAATGAAATTGTGTTCACATTTCAGTTTCAAGATAAGAGGAGAGGGGAGAGATTTGAGAAGAACCCGGAGGATCCTCTTTAAATGATCCTCTGTATCTGGAACAAGCTGTTGTGGAAGCAGGCACAATTTTGACATTCAAAGACATTTAGATGCATATGGTCTAGATGTAGACAGATAGGACAAGCACTGAACGTCAACTTGGACAAGTTACCCTGAAGAGCCTGAACCAGTGGCTGAGTAGGCCGAAGCCAAGGGGCCCAGGTGAGAGTTAATCCGCCACTGTCCGTGATGCTATAACCATATCGAGTTCTGGAATAAAAAAGACTGCAAGTTATTTTGATGTTATTATAATTACATCCACAAGAAAACCAACATAGATTTGATATTCTCTCAATGGTAGCAGTAATAATGTTACTTAAATCTTTGGCCTTTATATTAGAAGCACAAAATCATAGATCATTCTGGCTCAAGGCATTCATCTCCAAGCTCATTGCTGATTTTCTTCTCGTTGTTAATAATTAGCATCTGGACTTTATTTTTCAAACAGTCTGAGCAGCCTATTACTGTCGTCTGCATACGAATGCTGAATGGACATGGGAATCAGAACTTAACAGTTTCATATTTTTCTTCCATTGAACTTTTGATTTTATGATAGCTGGCTTCAGTTAAAACAGAATGGAAATGCAGAGAGCGCACAGCCAAATAAAGTTCCTTAAATTGCACATTTATAAATTCTTCTAACCACACTAATAACACTGGACATTATTTTTCCCCAAAAGGTTTGCTTCCTGAAAAAAATTGGGGATTATGATTGACAACTTCAAGTTGAACAAAAAGATAATTTCAAATTTACTGTTTCATGTAGGAAATGGGAGAAACATTAAATTAACTTTGATTGAATTTAGCTGGTTTAATCTCATAATGATCCTGACATGTTGCATTAGTTCAACTAACCAAAAAATGTTTTGCCGCTGAATTTTCGTTTGTGCTCAGCAGCTGCTGCCTCTCATGTCAGTGTCCAACAATAGTTGGCCAGCGCTGATGGATGCCAGGTGCCCTCATACCACTTTTCCAATGTCCTGGTGAAACCTTTCACTGTATCCATCACTGACGGTGCCAGGACCAGTGGGGAAGAAGTCCAAAAGCAGAAAATGAATTTTCATTGACAAATTCACTTTGTGGTTTTGTATGGTTGAAGAAAGACTTCAAATATGCAGGAAATCACAAAAGTAGGTTATATCTAAAAATTAGTACATGAAGGGAAATTTTTAAGATGATTTTCATAATCAGCAGTTCAAACCCCATAAAATATTGTTCACCCAAAAGTATCCAGGAAGAAAAATCTTCATTGTCCAATATAATGGAAATAACCATACTTTTCTAAAAATAGACTTTATTCACAATAAATTATTTACAATACAAGAAAACTGTTCAAGACTTTTTACCTTCATAGTGTCAGTCATTCGGATACATTCTCTTCATTATACATTTTACATTCTTCTGTTAATTCTCCATTACCAGCTCTGTGGCACCTTGTTGTCTCCCTCCTCCATTGTTTGAGGGGCTTCCCCTCAGTGTCATCCCCAGTGCCCGGTAATGGAGGACTCTCTACTGTGGTCCTTCCCTGTAGCGCCCTCATGTTGGCGGCACCTTGTCACAGAGCCTCCTTCAGCAGGTCCTCCTGAAGCCTGGAATGCGCCAGTCAGCAGCATTCCCTGACCGACATCACCACGTGCTGAAAATCCAAAGACTGTCTTTCACCGTGTTAATGGGCTTCCAGCAAGTCTGGACGTTGACTCAGAATGTGTTCCTAGGAAAAGTCTGAAGATGACAGAGTCTTCTGTCTTGCTGCTGCTGGGGATGAACCGTGATAAAGCACCCTGCATTCTGGTCACACACACTTTGTGAATTTGCATTCTGCAAAGAGGTGGGCGGCTGTCCCCACTCCACCAAGGCCATCCTGAGGCCAACATGCATGGATGGTGATGTTCGGGTTGTACAAGAAGGATCTGACTGGGAGGACTCCTCTCATCGCCAGCCAGGCCAAGTCCTGGTGCTTGTTTGTGAGCCCTGAGCAGCACGAGGCAGTCAGAGATCTTCCTGCCTGGAACCATGCAGGTCTGGTCTGGGTGGATCACCTGTCCTAAAGAAGACTTGACTTGATTGGCAATAGCCTTGGACAGGATCTTGTGGTCTACATTTTACAATTAAATAGGTCTCCAACTCTTGATGCCCTCCTTCTTCCCCTTCTGTTTGAAGATGAGGGTGATGATGCTTTTTCTCATGGAGTCTGACATGCTTCCTGCCAGGAGTATTGCATTTTGTAGTTCTAGCAGGTCCAGGCCCACCCAGTCCACAGAGCTGTGTACAACTCAACCTGCAGGTCCTCACAACCAGGAGTCTTACTTGATCCATAGGAATGTATAGAGTCTGACAGCTGTCCCAGGGTAATTGGCTGGTCCCACTTGCTGTCATCTAAGACCTCCATGATAAAGGAGAGGAAGTTTTGGGAGGTCCCTCTGTCTGTGGCCTTAATGTCATGCAGGCTGGTATAAAAGGACCTGCCGATCTTCTGGATGTGACCGTGCCGTCCTCTTCCTTAAGGCTGCGTATCACAGAGCTCCCTCTGTGAACCGTTTGGAAGGAGAAATGTGAGCGTGTCTCATCCTGCACCACAGTGTGGACTCTTGAGTTGGAGGATTCTGAGGTGAACGGCAAGGCTTGCAGACTCAGAGTACCCCCCTCACATCCACCCCTCTGAATGGCGGAAGATGGAGGTGCTGCAGGCCAATCTGGAGGTGGCTCAATTCCCTTTGTCTTGTGCTTGGAACACCTTTGTAAGGGGAATGACCATGTCTGGCACCAAATTATCTTCCTGCTATGGGTAGCCCTGTAGCCATCCATTTTGTTTGTGGATAAACGAGATAGACAACAGACTCGCCAAGGCAAATAGCGCCTATGGAAGACTACACAAAAGAGTCTGGAAAAACAACCAACTGAAAAACCACACAAAGATTAGCGTATACAGAGCCGTTCTCATACCCACACTCCTGTTCGGCTCCGAATCATGGGTCCTCTCCTGGCATCACCTACAGCTCCTAGAACGCTTCCACCAGCGTTGTCTCCGCTCCATCCTCAACATTCATTGGAGCGACTTCATCTCCAACATTGAAGTACTCGAGATGGCAGAGGCCGACAGCATCGAATCCACGCTGCTGAAGATCCAACTGCGCTGGGTGGGTCACGTCTCCAGAATGGAGGACCATCGCCTTCCCAAGATCGTGTTATATGGCGAGCTCTCCACTGCCCACCGAGACAGAGATGCACCAAAGAAGAGGTACAAGGACTGCCTAAAGAAATCTCTTGGTGCCTGCCACATTGACCACCGCCAGTGGGTTGATATCGCCTCAAACTGTGCATCTTGGCGCCTCACAGTTCGGCAGGCAGCAACCTCCTTTGAAGAAGACCACAGAGCCTACCTCACTGACAAAAGACAAAGGAGGAAAAACCCAACACCCAACCCCAACCAACCAATTTTCCCTTGCAACCGCTGCAACCGTGTCTGCCTGTCCCGCATCGGACTTGTCAGCCACAAACGAGCCTGCAGCTGATGTGGACATTACCCCTCCATAAATCTTCGTCCGTGAAGCCAAGCCAAAGAAGAAAAAGAAGAAAGTGATTTATTATGGGGGAGGGAAATGACATTAAATGGACTCAGATACAAATTATTTGCAGTATAAAGGACAATTAAACCAAAAGCTAACTGGAATGCAAGCGGCTGAACATATTGCAGAAAGTTTCATGATCTGTCCTGTAATATTTTGCTCCATTTCTCCCACTATTTTAACAACTAAGCGGGAACTTAAGACTACACCAATGGTTAAATGATGGGTTTCATTATTTCTAGTTTTAATAGAACACGAAAATACATGTAAAATTTTTTTTCTCTCACTCTTCAAGCTACTGCAGTCGACTTCAAGCCCAAGAGAGGGTTGGCAGAGAATTTCTGCGGTCTCACCATTTGGCTGTTGTGACAGAGTATATAGAGCTGTTTGGGAGATAAATTGGGAAAGGTTTGTTCGAGCTGATCACGCACAAACACTTTAAAACACAGAATTTTTTCTAGAGTTTTGCAGAGGGCTCACAGACTCAGGATGGACTGTTATTTGCAAAAGGCAACAATGTAGTAACATACAGCAGCAGCTTTGTCTGAGAAACACTTTTCTGTCTGGAAGAGCATGTGATCTTTGCAGGCAGAGGCAGAACAGCTTGGCTGTCAGAATGGGAGGGAGTGAGAGAGAGAGGAGAGACACAGACTTTGGTTCCAGAGGGACAAGCTTGCAAGCTTTGGAAGACGGCCTGGTCAAAGGAGAGGACTGGCTGTCCGGTGTTTTCCTTGGAATAGGAGAAACAGAAAGGAACTCTGTGGTGACATGGAAGAAAGAGGTTATCATCTGGAGAACCCTGAAAGGGGGCAAGTTTTGTCAGCAAGACACTGGAGTGGCTGCCCTGGAATGAGAAAACTCTCTCTCTCTCTGAGAACCAACAAGAACCCTCCTAAGTGGTAACCATTTACCTGTTAAGCACCAAAGCCTGGTGAACTTTTGTAGTGGGACACCACTAGCCTACTGCAGGGGGTGACCTCTGTACCTGCAGAAGAACACGGGAGGACAGGGCAACACCCGGTCGGCTGCCAATCACCCTCCGAGATATAAACAAGATGAGACCAGTCTCAGAGCTTGCAACAGCAAATAAAGCCTGTAGAACAGACTTTATGTTTTGTGTGTTTGCTTCTGTTCTATGGGCACCACAATTTTATTAATGTTAACTTCTGCGTACAGTACAAGAATTGCCTGCAACCAGTGAGATTGGACTGAGCCAAAAAACTTTTCTGAACTTACACACACATCACACACACCTGCGTTTAGAATTAGAGGGGGATTAAGTAGGTTAAGTGAGTCAATAGAGGTAAGTTAAAGTTGGATCCTGTTTTCATGTTCAAAGATAATTAAAAGCAACTTTGGTTTAAGTAACCCTTTGTATTAGTGCATATCTATTGCTGCTGGGTCCGCTGGACTCCGAATGTGCTCAGAGTGAACTTCTGCCTAAAGGTCACATTTTATCTGAGGCCAACAGACTCGCCGAGTGTCGCTCGCGGAGAAGACACCCCCTTCTGATGCTTGACACAAAAGGTTTGCACGTCGGTCACAAGTGCCCGGTGCTTTAAAAGCGGGGACGGCCCGTGCGATGAGACCGGGCTGCCCGCGTTTAGCGCCGAGACCGGGCTGCCCGCGTTTAGCGCCGAGACCGGGCTGCCCGCGTTTAGCGCCGAGACCGGGCTGCCCGTGGGCGCGAGAGCCGCCACGACGTCTGCTCTGGATCAGTGGCCTCTCTTGCCCCTTTGTCCTCGCGTCAGGGGCTCGGACAGGGCCGGTGGAAGGGGTGCGCTCCCACGCCGCGGGCCCATCATGTTCCAGAGGTTTTTGGTAACCGCTGTCGGCAGCCAGGCAGAAGGGCATGAAATGCACGGGGCGCGGGGCGGCGGGCAGGAGGAGACCTCGGTGCCCATACTGGAGTATCTGCGGGAACCCAACAGATACGGTAAGGAGGCGCTGGGCGAGCAGAGACGCGGGCTCCCTTGGTTTTATAGGGGGGGGGGGGGGGGGGGGCTATTCTGGAATCTAATGGGAAAACGGTGAAGAAAAAGTTTGTTCATTCAGAATAACGTTGACGGAGTAGCCCGGAGCCTTGGGCATGACTAGAGAGCGTTGTTTCAGACACAGGATCCCCTCTTCATGTTTGGTTTGGTTGACTGGTAACCCCATGTAGTTGTCGCCTGCAGCTCGCTGATTTGTTCATTTGCTTCGGTACTAGAGATGATTTCTCTCTCTTAATAGGGAGAATCTCTTGCCACCGTGTCCCACTTCTGTTGCTTTGGTCCCTAATGTGGTATCGATTGATTAACGGTCCAGCAACTACCAACGGCTTATTTCCACAGGAGGTGAGAGTGAGAAAAGGAAAGGTCATTGTGAATGGACCTGAAATATAGTGCAGGTCCTTAGGGGAATTCGTTGTTATAAATTGTTACAACACAGTTGGCAGTGTTTTCTGGAGTGTCTACTGTGCATACGACATTTCTTCCAGATAACTAACGTTTTATGTTTGATGAAATAGGGTGAATTTCCTATAGTCTGGGGAGTTTTCAATTTAAATGCTAAAGGTGATGCATTGATGTTTAAACATTAACCTGTTTAATTGTACAGTCGGCCTTAATTCACATGGTAATGGCAGCAACAACAAATAGCATCGGTGTGCTTTTAAACGTTTGCTTTTTTTCTGTCAGTGGTTCAGAATTTAAAATTACAGACAATTTTTTGAAATCTGTCTTTATTGTGAAATTTGTGACTTCAAATCAGGGCAACACCCTCGTGACGCAAATTCTACTTGTGTATCCTTCAAATGTGTTTTTCTCTAATTTGCCAAATCATTAATTTGGGTAAAATCATATTGTTTAAATTGAGGCCGAGAAGTTGTTGGTTTATGAGGTTGAATTCCATCCCTACTTTCTGATGTCTGGTGGCCTGCAGAAATGTGTTAGATAAACCAGCCAGGTGGCATTTGTAAATAGACTACAGCAGCCATCGATAATTCACAACAACACAGCAACGCTGGGCTGGGCTTGTCTCTAGGATGGAGGATCGTCGCCTGCCCAAGGTTGTGCTGTGACAGAGGGGCATTGAAGAAGAGCTTCAAATCCCTGCCACATTGACAATCGCCAGGGATCTGCTCAAGCCTCCGATCGCGCGGCCTGGCCACACACCATTCACTTGTCTGTCTCCTCCTTTGAGAACATGTGCAGGGCTGGCTGTCAGGAAGAAGAACCGTGACACAGCAGCACCAACCCCAGAAGAGAATGTCCCTCGCAGCCGGCTATGTCTGTCCCACGTTGACCAGCGAGCCTGCAGCGGACGTGGACAGCCTCCTTCCTAAATCTTTTTTCACAAAGCCAAGCCATGAAAAGGAAACCTCCATAATTATGGATAAAATTCCAGTCTCGCCTTGGTTTCTTTTAGGCCCTTACCTTGGCTGAGCCCACCTAATTCTTGTTAATCCCCTACATCTTTATCTCTAGTTCTGCCATGATGAAATGACTTCATTTATTCAATCATATTATTTAAATCTTGCAGCAGCTGTCATGGGGAGTGTGATGAGGGAGAAAGACCTCTGGTTGCATTTCCAATCAATATAGTAAATAACCATGGAACTGTTTCAGTTGGACTGCCAAGGTACACTGCTGTTTGCAGATGTATCTGTAGAAAATTGATTTTGTTGTCCTTTCAAAAATCACCAGGTACCAAAACGGAATGAAAGACAATGAGCATTTTGTGCACATGAGCAAGTGCACTCGTTCAGAAAACCTATTAAACGGAGGCCCCATCTGCTCTCTCAGAAGGAAAAGTCCCATGTCATTATTTCAAAGAATTACAGGGCTGTTTTCTGTAACAGCCAATATTTATCAGGAAATCCAGATTATTTGGTCAGTGCCGCACTGCTGTTTGTGGATAGAAATCGGCTGCTGTGGCTTCTACTTGACCAAAGAGATTGTGTTTTGAAATGAAATTGTGTCATGAAAGACATGAAATCTACAAAATAAATGGGAGGTGGCCCATTTTTCTTCATTAGAATATTTGTTCAGATGGTTGTTTGCTTCTAGCAATCTACAGTTATAAATTATACAAACTATTTTTCAAATGGCTTTTTTTAAATTGTGTCTGTGTTTTGTGCATGTAACTTTGACACTTTGACACTTGTACCTTGAAGAAGGGCCCCGGCCCAAAACATTCGTTATGTATCTTTACCTCCAGTGGACGCCGTGAGACCTGCGAGTTCCTCAGCATTTTTTGGGTTTCGTATTTTTTTTTTAAATTTTTTATTTTTCACACCATAAATCGCATTAACCATGATACACACTTTTTCCTTTTCACACATATACAGTGCCATTTTCTCCCCCCCCCCTTCCCTCCTCCCATCCCACCCTCCCTACCTCCCCCCTCCCGTCCATTTAAGGTATAAAATCTAGGATACATTAAACCAGTCAGACAATGTTGTCATTCAATAAAAATACACCAGAAATTCCACTAAGTCCATTCTTTTCATTTCCTTTTCCTTCCGTTAACTCAGGTAGTGATTGTCCCCGGTAGGTTTTCGCTATTGTGTTTAATGTAAGGCTCCCATATTTGTTCAAATATTTCAATATTATTTCTTAAACTATGTTATTTTTTCTAATGGAATACATTTATTCATTTCTATATACCATTGTTGTATTTTCAAATTATCTTCCAATTTCCAGGTTGACATAATACATTTTTTTGCTACAGCTAGAGCTATCTTAACAAATCTTTTTTGTGCATCCTCCAAATCAATTCCAAATTCTTTGTTTTTTATGTTACTTAGGAGGAAGATCTCTGGATTCTTTGGTATATTGTTTTCTGTAATTTTATTTAATATCTGATTTAGATCTTCCCAAAATTTTTCTACTTTCTCACATGTCCAGATTGCATGAATTGTTGTTCCCATTTCTTTTTTACATCGAAAACATCTATCAGATACTGTTGGGTCCCATTTATTTAACTTTTGAGGTGTAATGTATAGCCTGTGTATCTAGTTATATTGTATCATACGTAACCTCGTATTTATTGTATTTCTCATCGTTCCAGAGCATAACTTCTCCCATGTTTCCTTTTTTATCTTTATATTTAAATCTTGTTCCCATTTTTGTTTAGTTTTAACATTTGTTTCCTCATTCTCCTTTTCTTGCAGTTTAATATACATATTTGTTATAAATCTTTTGATTATCATTGTATCTGTAATCACATATTCAAAGTTACTTCCCTCTGGCAAACTCAAACTGCTTCCTAATTTATCCTTCAAGTAGGATCTCAACTGGTAATATGCCAGCGCTGTATCTTGAGTTATATTATATTTATCTTTCATTTGTTCAAAAGATAAGAATCTATTTCCTGAAAAACAATTTTCTATTCTTTTAATCCCTTTTTTCTCCCAGTCTCTAAAGGAAAGGTTATCTATTGTAAAAGGGAGTAACTTGTTTTGCGTCAATATTAGTTTTGGCAATTGATAATTTGTTTTATTTCTTTCTACATGAATCTTCTTCCAAATATTGAGTAGATGATGTAATACTGGAGAACTTCTATGTTGTACCAATTTTTCATCCCATTTATATAATATGTGTTCAGGTATCTTTTCCCCTATTTTATCTAATTCTAACCTAGTCCAATCTGGCTTTTCCCTTGTTTGATAAAAATCTGATAGGTATCTTAATTGTGCGGCTCTGTAATAATTTTTTAAGTTTGGCAGTTGTAAGCCTCCTTGTTTATACCATTCTGTTAATTTATCTAGTGCTATCCTCGGTTTCCCCCCTTTCCATAAAAAATTCCTTATTATTTTCTTTAACTCCTTGAAGAATTTCTCTGTCAGTTGTATTGGCAATGCCTGAAATAGGTATAATATCCTTGGAAAAATGTTCATTTTAATACAGTTTATCCTTCCTATTAGTGTTAGTGGTAAATCTTTCCAATGCTCTAAATCGTCCTGTAATTTTTTCATTAGTGGATAATAATTGAGTTTATATAGTTGGCCGAGATTTTTGTTTATTTGTACACCTAGGTATCTTATTGCTTGCATTTGCCATCTAAATGGTGATTCCTTCTTAAATTTTGAGAAATCCGCATTATTCATAGGCATTGCTTCACTTTTATTTACGTTGCTCTTGTAACCCGACACTTCTCCATATTCCTTCAATTTCTTATATAATTCTTTTATTGATAGTTCTGGTTCTGTTAAGTATACTATAACACCATCCGCAATTAAACTGATTTTATATTCCTTGTCTTTTATTTTTATCCCTTTTATATTATTTTCTGTTCTTATCAATTCTGCTAGTGGTTCTATAGCTAACGCAAACAATAAGGGTGATAGTGGGCATCCCTGCTGTGTTGACCTGCTTAAGTTAAATTGCTTTGATACATGTCCATTTACTGTCACTTTCGCTAATGGTCCCTTATATAATGCTTTAATCCAATTAATATACTTCTCCGGTAAACTGAATTTTTGCAATACTTTGAACAAATAATTCCATTCTACTCTGTCAAAGGCCTTCTCTGCGTCTAAAGCAACTGCTTCTGTTGGTGCTTTATTCCCTTCTACTGCATGAATTAAGTTAATAAATTTACAAATATTGTCTGTTGTGCGTCTTTTTTTTTGATAAATCCAGTTTGGTCTAGATTTACCATTTTCGGTACATCTGCTAATCTGTTTGCTAATAGTTTAGCTATTATCTTATAATCTGTGTTAAGTAAAGATATTGGTCTATATGACGCTGGTGTGAGTGGATCTTTCCCTTGCTTTAGTATTACTGTAATTATTGCTGTTTT
This sequence comes from Narcine bancroftii, assembly GCF_036971445.1. Classification (NCBI taxonomy): domain Eukaryota; kingdom Metazoa; phylum Chordata; class Chondrichthyes; order Torpediniformes; family Narcinidae; genus Narcine; species Narcine bancroftii. The sequence goes on along the minus strand of NC_091469.1, from coordinate 316,390,056 downwards.
ACTTGAATCCGGTAAGCTTTGTGTTTTATCAATCTGGTTGATTACTTCCAGGAGGGGCGGAATTAATAAGTCTTTAAATGTTTTATAAAATTCTATTGGGAATCCATCCTCTCCTGGTGTCTTACTATTTGGTAATTTTTTAATTATCTCTTGTATTTCTACTATTCCAAATGGTTCTGTTAATTTATTTTGTTCCTCTATTTGTAGTTTTGGTAGTTCAATTTTAGTTAGATATTAATCTATTTTCCCTTCTTTCCCTTCGTTTTCAGTTCGGTATAATTGTTCATAGAATTCTCTAAAGTTTTCCTTAATTTCTTTTGGATTATATGTAATTTGTTTGTCTTTTTTCCTTGATGCCAATACCATTTTCTTAGCTTGTTCTGTCTTAAGCTGCCATGCTAGGATTTTGTGTGTTTTTTCACCTAGTTCATAATATTTCTGTTTTGTCTTCATTATATTCTTCTCCACCTTATATGTTTGTAGTGTTTCATATTTTATTTTTTTATCCGCCAATTCTCTTCTTTTAGTTGTATCTTCCTTCATTGCTAATTCTTTTTCTATATTTGCTATTTCCCTTTCCAACTGCTCTGTTTCCTGATTATAGTCCTTCTTCATCTTGGTTACATAACTTATTATTTGCCCTCTAATGAATGTTTTCATTGCATCCCATAGTATAAACTTATCTTTCACTGATTTCGTATTTATTTCGAAATACATTTTAATTTGTTTTTCAATAAATTCTCTAAAATCCTGCCTTTTAAGTAACATGGGGTTTAATCTCCATCTATACATTCTTGGAGGGATGGCCTCTAACTTTACTGTCAATATTAAGGGTGAATGGTCCGATAGTATTCTAGCTTTATATTCTGTTTTTTTTACTCTATCTTGCATACGAGCTGATAACAAAAATAGGTCTATTCTTGAGTATGTTTTATGTCTACCCGAGTAATATGAATACTCCTTTTCCTTTGGGTGTTGTTTCCTCCATATATCCAAAAGTTGCATTTCTTCCATCGATTTAATTATAAATTTGGTTACTTTGTTCTTTCTGTTCATTTTTTTCCCAGTTTTGTCCATATTTGAATCCAAATTCAGGTTGAAATCCTCTCCTATTAATATGTTCCCTTGCGTATCTGCTATCTTCAAAAAGATATCTTGCATAAACTTTTGATCTTCTTCGTTAGGTGAATATACATTGAGTAAATTCCAAAAGTCCGAATATATCTGACATTTTATCATTACATATCTCCCTGCTGGATCTATTATTTCCTCTTCTATTTTAATTGGCACGTTTTTACTAATTAATATAGCTACTCCTCTTGCTTTTGAATTATACGATGCTGCTGTTACGTGTCCTACCCAATCTCTCTTTAATTTCTTGTGCTCCAATTCAGTTAAATGTGTTTCTTGCACAAATGCTATATCAATTTTTTCTTTTTTCAGTAAATTTAGCAGTTTCTTCCTTTTAATTTGGTTATGTATTCCATTAATATTTAAAGTCATATAGTTCAACGTAGCCATTTTATACTTTGTTTATCTTCCCTTTCCGTTTCTCGATCATTACCTTTCCTTCTTATCCATTTCAGTTTTCTTGTTTTGAACCCTTTATAAGACAACATTCCTAAAACATCAAACATTTTCCTTATTCTCCTATTTAAAACTTCTTTAGCCCCGATTTCCCCCCTTCCCCTCCTGAGTTGTCCTTTATCCCGTGTCGGACAGCCACATCTCCCCTCTCCATTTGGATTTGCGAATTCACTCGCAAGCGTCAGCTGATTTTGCAGTGACCGTAACTCCTCTCCACCCAGCCCCCCCCAGAAAAGATTTCACTTTTCATATGTAACAAAGGTCACTCTTTTAATTCTCTCCTTATTCCCTCTATTCTATTTCCTTCCCTTATTAATTCTTGTCTATACTATCTATATTTTCCTCTAAATACGGATACATTCATGTATGCACATTATACATATACACACATATACCTCTTTACCCACATACATATAAATCTTGGTCATTTTTACTCTTATTACATGTCTTCATCTCTCTGTTTGTTTTGTAGTTGTTCTGCAAATTTCCTTGCTTCCTCTGGATCCGAGAATAGTTTTTTTCCATAAGATCGTTTTCGATGTATTGAACTCCTTCCTCTTCTTCAGGAGTTCAAAACTTATGTGTCTTTTTAGTTCGCAGTCTTTTGTACTCTCGTTACACGTCTTCATTTCTCAGTCTATTTTGTAATTGTTCTGCAAATTTTCGTGCTTCCTCTGGATCCGAGAATAGTCTGTTTTGCTGTCCTGGAATAAATATTTTCAATACCGCTGGATGCTTTAGTATAAATTTATTCCCTTTCTTCCATAAAATCGCCTTTGCTGTATTGAACTCCTTTCTCTTCTTCAGGAGTTCAAAACTTATATCTGGATAAATGAAGATTTTTTGCCCTTTGTACTCCAGTGGTTTGTTGCCCTCTCTTACTTTTTCCATTGTTTTCTCCAGTACCTTTTCTCTTGTAGTATATCAGATCTTGGCTTTTGTTGTGGTTGTGGTTTAAAGGCCAATGCTCTATGTGCCCTTTCTATTTCCATTTCTTGCTGTAGTTCTGGAGATCCTAGGATCCTAGGGATCCAATCTTTTATAAACTCTCTCATATTCTTGCCTTCTTCATCTTCCTTAAGGCCCACTATCTTTATGTTATTTCTTCTGTTATAATTTTCCATTATATCTATTTTCTGAGCTAACAGTTCTTGTGTCTCTTTAACTTTTTTATTAGATTCCTCTAATTTCTTTTTTAAGTCCTCTACCTCCATTTCTACTGCTGCTTCTCATTCTTCCACCTTGTCCATTTTTTTTCCCATTTCTGATAAGGTCATATCTATTTTACTCATTTTCTCTTCTGTATTGTTTATTCTTCTTCTTAAATCATTAAATTCTTGCGCTTGCCATTCTTTAAATGACTCCATGTATTCTTTAATAAGAGAAAGTATATCCTTTGTCTTGCCTTTCCCTTCTTCTATTTCACTGTACTCTTCCTCTTCCTCTTCTTCTTCCTCTGGGTTGGCCATCTGTTGTTTCTTTGTTGTCCTTTTCTTCTCTTCTTTCTTGTTTTCGTTGTCTTCTATATTCTCCTCTTGCTGCAGCTGTTCTGCAGCTGTCATTGCCGGCTGTGGAGATCGACTCCCCAGCTGGTCACCCCTCCCGTCGGTGTGTTTTTTTTGCATGCGCGACTCCTCGCGCATGCGTGGTTGCGCACTTTTACTCAGCTCAGCGAGCTATTTTTGTAGTCCACTTTCTACCGACCTGAGGGAGCGTGTTTCTCTCTCCACCGTGGGCCTCTTCGAACAGGTAAGGCCTTCTCCTTCTTCTTCCGTTGTCTTCTCTTCCTCTCTTCTTACCATTGGTTTTGATTTTTCTTTTTTCGTCGCCATCTTCTTTCCACCTTTATACTCACTTTACTTTAATTTTTATTTTTGTGCCTTTATGATTTCCTTTGTTTTCTCTGACTTTTCTGGAGAGGGCTGGAGTTCACCGTCCGGCCACTACTCCATCACGTGACTCCTCTCGGTTTCATATTCTTAATCATTTTCAGAATTGCCTCGCAGTCCGTGCTGCCCAATTAATCTACAACCCCCAGTGCGTTTCGAACGGCAGGAGGAAACCAGAGCCCCCAGGGAAAAGCAACGTGGACACTGAGAAAATGTACCAACTCCGTACAGACAGCACGGTATTCGAGCCCTGGTCCCTATCACTGGGTCTGTAACAGCATTGCACTAACAGCTATGCTAACCGTTGCCCACATCTAAAAGAATAGGGCTTCTGATCAAGCCCTTCTTATGATTACAAAGGCCTGAAAATCCAAGTAGGCAACATCCACTGACTCTCCTTTGTCTGTTATCCCTGTTATTTCCTCAAAGAATTCCAACTGGTTTCTCAGGCAGGGTTTCCCCATAAGGAAGCCAGGGTAGAATAGGACTTCTGCCTCTGTACCCTGAAACCTCCTGCTTAACAATAGAATTGTTTTGTGGCTCCATGGAGCAATCCATCCAAGCCTACACAGGCAAGGCCCCTCAGCTCTTCCTCCACTACATCGACGACTACTTTGGTGTTGCCTCATGTACCCACAATGAGCTCGTTGACTTCATCCACTTTGCTGGCAACTTCCACCCCAACCTCAAATTCACTTGGTCCATCTCGAGTAACACTCTCCCTTTCCTCAATCTCTGCCTCCATCTCAGGAGACAAAAGCTTGATAGACACCTTCTACAAACCCACCAACTCCCACAGCTACCTCAACTACACCTCTTCCCATCCTGTCCTCTATCAGCATTCCATTCTTTCAATTCCTCTGTCTCCATCGCATCTGCTCCTGGGATGAGGACGACCATGCCAGATCATCAGAGATGTCCTCCTTCTTCTTCAAACAATGTGGCTTTCCCTCTACCACCATCAACTCGGCCCTCACCCACATATCCTCCATTACCCTCACATCTGCCCTGGCCCCCTCCGCCCCCACATACACAAGGACAGGATTCCTCTTGTCCTCACCTACCATCCCACCAGCCTCTGCGTCCAACACATCCTCCTCTTCCATTTATGTCACCTACCACGTGATCCCACCACGAGACACCTATACCCCTCTCCACCTTCCACAGGGACTGGTCCCTCCATGACTCCCTTGTTCACTCCTTCCTCCCCACCAATTGTCCCCTTTGGACCTCCTCCTGTGACCACAGGAGATGTTCCCTTTGTGCCCACACCTCCTCCCTCATCACCCCACAGTCCTTCCAAGTGAAGCAACATTTCACTTGTGAATATGCAGGGGCCATCTCCTGCATCCAGTGCTCCTGTTGTAGTCTCTACATTGGAGAGACTGGACCCAGATTGGGAGATCCCTTTGTTGAGCACCCTGGCAGCGTGGATCTCCCAATGGCTGCCCATTTTAATTCCCCATCCTATTCCCTTGCTGACATGTCTGTCCATGGTCTCGTGCACTATCAGATTGAGACCACCAGTGAATTGGAGGAACAACATCTCATCTTCCCACTGGGCTACCCTCCAACTGGATTGCATTAATATCAACTTCTCTGGCTTTTGTTTAATCCACTTCTTCCTCCGTCGCCTTTCCCCAGCTCTGTCCCACCCTTCTGTCTCCTTTTCCACAGGCATGATAAATCTTTACCTCGTCCCTTATCATCTCCAATTAACATCTTCTGTTGGTCTGGATTCCACCAACCCCCCCCCCCCCCCCCACCACACCCCAGCCAGCATTGTCTGAATTGTGACATTCCCCTGCTTCTTGCTCATTCTGCTTATTCCTTGAAGGCCTCAGGTCTGAAATGTCGGCGATATATCTTTGACTCCTATGGAAGCTTAAAAGACCAGCTGAGCTCCTCCAACATTTTTAATAGATTCTAACATCTTGCCAACCACTGAAGTCAGTCTATGATTTCCTGTCTTTGCCTAGCTTCCTTCTCAAATAGACATTTATAATTTCCCAGTCCTGTGAAATCATTCCACAATCCAGTGATTCTTGAAAGATCACTACTACAGCTTCCACTACCTCTTTAACCCCCTGTTTAAGAACCCTGGGGTACAGTCCCTCTGATCCAAGTGATTTAGCCACTTTCAGATGGTTCAACTTTCTCAGCACCTTCTGCTTAGTAATGGCGACTACATCCACCTCTGCCCCTTGATCCTCTTGAACTTATTGTGGCATCTTCCACAGTAAATGCTGATGCAAAACAATTATCTTTTAAAAAAAAAAAAAAAAAAATATTTTTCACAATATGAACCATATTAATCAAAATACACACAAACATTTCCCTCTTGAATATACACAATGGCATTTTCTCCCCTTTTTTTCCCCCCTCCCTTCCCTCCCTCCTTCCCACCCCCCTCCAAACCCATTAAATGTTCAACATATGCAATATATTAAACCCATTAAACAATGTCATCACACAATGAAAATAAACAAGAAAATTGTGTCATCTACTTTTACATACTGGATCAGGTCATTTTGTCTTCTTTTCATTCTATCATTTTAGGGGGTGGAGGTCCGAGGTCAGCCCTCTCTGTTGTGTTCCATGTATGGTTCCAAAATTTGTTCAAATAATGTGACTTTATTTTTTTAAGTTATATGTTATTTTTTCCAATGGAATACATTTATTCATTTCTATGTACCATTGCTGTATTCTCAGTCTCTCTTCTGATTTCCAAGTTGACATTATACATTTTTTTGCTACAGCTAAGGCTATCATAATATATCTTTTTTGTGCTTCATCCAGTTTGAGGCCTAATTCTTTACTTTTTATATTACTTAGAAGAAAGATCTCTGGATTGTTTAGTATGTTGCTTTTTGTGATTTGATTTAATACCTAATTTAGATCTTCTCAAAACGTTTTCACTTTCTCACATGCCCAAATTGCATGTACTTTTGTTCCCATTTCCTTCTTACAGCGAAAACATCTATCTGATAATGTAACTTTTTTATTTAGCTTTTGGGGCGTGATATATAGCCTGTGCGGTTTCCCCCTCCCCCCCCCCCTTTCCATCAGAATTTCCTTATTATTCTCTTTAGTTCATTGAAGAATTTCTCTGTTAAGGGAATTGTTAACATTTGAAATAGGTATTGTATCCTTGGGAAGATATTCATTATAATGCAATTTACCCTCCGTATCAGTGTTAGTGGCAATTCTTTCCAATGTTCTAAGTCTTCCTGTAATTTCTTCATTAATGGCTGTTAATTTAATTTGTACAGGTGGCCTAAATTATTATCTAATCTAATACCAAGGTATTGAATTCCTTGTGTTTGCCATTTAAAAGGTGATTCGTTTTTAAACTGTGTAATCCGCATTATTCATTGGCATCACTCCAATTTTATTTGCGTTGATCTTGTACCCCGATATTTTGCCATATTCCTTCAATTTCTTATGTAGTTCTTTTATTGATATTTCTGGTTCTGTTAAGTATACTATGATGTCATCTGCAAGCAAACTGATTGTATATTCCTTCTCCTTTATTTTTATCCCTTTTATTTTATTTTCTGTTCTTGTCAGTTCTGCCAAGGTTCTATTGCTAAAGCATACAGTGAGGGAGATAGTAGACATTCCTACCTAGTCAACCTACTTAATTTAAATTGGTTCAATATATATCCATTTACTGTCACCTTCATCAATGGTCCCTTATATAAAGCTTTAATCCAATTCATATATTTTTCTGGTAGGTTGAACCTCTGTAGTACTTTGAATAAATAATTCCATTCTACTCTGTCAAAGGCTTTCTCTGCATCTAAAGCAGCAGCCACTGTTGGTATCTTATTTCTTTGTACTGCATGGATTAAGTTAATGAATTTACAGACATTGTCTGTTGTTCGTCTCTTCTTAATAAATCCAGTTTGATCTAGTTTTACTATTTTTGGTACAAAGTCGGCCAATCTGTTTGCTAATAGTTTTGCTATTATCTTGTAATCTGAATTAAGTAGAGATATTGGTCTATATGATGCTGGTGTTAGTGGATCTTTCCCCGTCTTTGGTATTACTGTAATTATTGCTGCTTTACGTGAATTTGGCAAGTGTGTTTCTTCTATCTGGTTCATTAATTCCAGGAGAGGAGGAATTAATAACTCTTTAAATGTTTTATAGAATTCTATTGGGAGTCCATCCTCTCCAGGCGTTTTATTGTTCAGTAGCTTTTTTTAATATATCCTGTATTTCTTCTATTTCAAATGGTTTTATCAATTTGTTTTGCTCCTCTTCTTGCAATTTCAGTAGTTCAATTTTAGCTAAAAACTTGTCTATTTTGTCTTCTTTCCCTTCGTTCTCAGTTCAGTATAATTGTTCATAGAATTCCTTAAAGTTTTCATTGATCTCTGTTGGGCTATATGTAATTTGTTTGTCCTTTTTCCTTGATGCCAATACAGTTCTTTTAGCTTGTTCTGTTTTAAATTGTCAGGCTAGTATTTTGTGTGTTTTTTCTCCTAGCTCTTAATACTTCTGCTTTATTTTCATTATGTTCTTCTCCACCTTATACGTTTGTAATGTCTCATATTTTATTTTTTTGTCTGCCAATTTTCTTCTTTTTGTTGTATCTTCCCTTGTTGCTAGTTCTTTTTCTGTACTTACTATTTCCCTTTCCAACTGTTCTATTTCCCGATTGTAGTCCTTTTTCATCTTAGTTACTAACTTATTATCTGCCCTCAAATGAAGGCTTTCATTGCATCCCATAATATAAATTTGTCTTTCACTGATTCCGTTTTTATTTCAAAGTACATTTTAATTTGGTGTTCAATTAATTGTCTAAATTCCTGTCTTTTAAGTAACATGGAGTTTAATCTCTATCTATATGTTCTTGGTGGGATGTCCTCCAATTCTATTGCTAATAACAGGGGTGAATGATCAGATGGCAATCTAGCTTTATATTCTGTTTTCCTAACTCTCCCTTGGATATGGGCTGACAATAGGAACAGGTCAATCCTTGAGTATGTTTTATGTCTATTCGAATAATATGAGTATTCCTTCTCCTTTGGGTGTTGCTTCCTCCATATATCCAAAAGTTGCATTTCCTGCATTGATTTAACCATAAATTTGGCTACTTTGTTCTTTTTGCTAGTCTTTTGTCCAGTTTTATCCACCTTTGGGTCCAAATTAAGGTTAAAGTCCCCTCTTAACAATATATTCCCCTGCGTATCTACAATCTTCAAAAAAATATCTTGCATAAACTTTTGATCCTTTTCGATAGGTGCATATATATTGACCAAATTCCAGAATTCTGAATATATCTGACACTTTATCATTACATACCTCCCTGCTGGATCTATTATTTCCTCCTATATTTTGATTGGTACATTTTTATTGATTAATATAGCTATACCTCTGGTTTTTGAATTATATGATGCTGCCATTACATGCCCTACCCAGTCCCTCCTCAATTTATTATGTTCCACTTCAGTTAGATGCGTTTCCTGCACGAATGCTATATCTAATTTTTCTTTTTTCAGTAAATTTAATAACATAACATAACATAACAATTACAGCATGGAAACAGGCCATTAGGCCCTTCTAGTCCGCACCGAACCAAACACCCCTTTCTAGTCCCACCTCCCTGCACAATGCCCATAACCCTCCATTTTCTTCTCATCCATATACCTGTCCAACCTTTTCTTAAATAATACAATTGACTCCGCCGCCACTATTTCTCCCGGAAGCTCATTCCACACGGCTACTACTCTTTGAGTAAAGAAGTTCCCCCTCATGTTACCTCTAAACCTCTGCCCCTTAATTCTTAACTCATGTCCTCTTGTTTTAATCTTTCCTCCTCTTAACGGAAATAGTCTATCCACATCCACTCTGTCTATCCCTTTCATAATCTTAAATACTTCTATCAAATTCCCTCTCAACCTTCTACGCTCCAAAGAATAATCTGTCCAATCTCTCCCTATACTCTAGATGCTTAAACCCAGGTAACATTCTGGTAAACCTTCTCTGCACTCTCTCCACTCTGTTTATATCCTTCCTATAATTAGGCGACCAGAACTGCACACAGAACTCCAAATTAGGCCGCACCAACGTCTTATACAATCTCAACATCACCTCCCAACTCCTATATTCCATGCAATGATTGATAAAGGCCAGCATACTAAAAGCCTTCTTCACCACCCTATTCACGTGAGTTTCTACCTTCAGGGAACGATGTACCGTTACTCCTAAATCTTTCTGCTCTTCTGTATTCCTCAATGCTCTCCCATTTACCACGTATGTCCTATTCTGATTCTTCTTACCAAAATGAAGCACCTCACACTTATCAGCATTAAATTCCATCTGCCATTTTTCAGCCCACTTTTCTAAGCAGCCCAAATCCCTCTGCAATCCTTGAAAACCTTCTTCATTATCCACTATTCCACCTATCTTAGTATCGTCTGCATATTTACTAATCCAATTCACCACCCCATCATCTAGATCATTAATGTATATAACGAACAACAATGGGCCCAATATAGATCCTTGAGGCTCACCACTGGTCACCGGCCTCCAACCTGACAGACAATTATCCACTACCACTCTCTGGCCTCTCCCTTTCAGCCAATGTTCAATCCATTTGACTATCTTAAAATTTATACCTAAAGACTGCACCTTCCTAACTAACCTTCCATGTGGTACCTTATCGAAGGCCTTACTGAAGTCCATATAGACAACATCCACTGCGCTACCCTCATCCACATTCCTAGTCACCTCTTCAAAAAATCAATCAGATTGGTCAAACACAACCTCCCTCCCACAAATCCATGTTGAGTGCTCCTGATCAGACCCTGTCTATCCAGATGTTTACAAGTACTATCTCTAAGAATTTTCTCCATTAATTTACCTACCACAGACGTCAAACTTACAGGCCGATAGTTGCCAGGCTTCCTCCTTGAACCCTTTTTAAATAACGGAACCACATGCGCAATGCGCCAATCCTCCGGCACTATCCCCATATCTAATGACATTTGGAAAATTACCGCCAGAGCCTCTGCTATTTCCTCCTTCACTTCTCTCAATGTCCTGGGGAAGATCCCATCTGGTCCCGGAGACTTATCCACCTTTATATTCTTCAAAAGCCTTAAAACTACACCTTTTGTAATCTCTATATTCCCCATATTTACCCAATTTGCTTTTTTTATCTCACATCTCCCAATATCCTTCTCCTTAGTGAATACCGAAGAAAAGAAACTGTTCAATATCTCCCCCATTTCTCTAGGCTCCACATACAGTTTTCCGCTCTGATTTTCTAAGGGACCAATTTTGTCTCTAGCTTTCCTCTTACCATTAACATATTTGTAGAACTCTTTTGGATTAGTTTTCACCCTGCTTGCCATAGTTTCCTCGTACCTTCTTTTAGCTTTCCTAATTCCTCTCTTACATTCAATGTATCTTTCAAACATCTCCTTAACTCCATGCTTCTTATATCTAATGTACGCCTCCCTTTTTCTTCGAACCAAGTTTCCAATATTCCTTGAAAACCACGGCTCTCTCAAACCTTTTGCCCCTCCTTTTAACCTAACAGGAACATAAAGCTTTTGCACTCTCAAAATCTGATCTTTAAAAGACTTCCATCTCTCTACTACATCCTGCCCATAAAACAAATTGTCCCAATGCACACCCTGCAAGTCCTTTCACATCTCCTCAAATCTAGCTTTTCCCCAATCAAAAACCTCAACCCTTGGCCCTGACTTCTCTCTTTCCATAATGACATTGAAGCTGATGGCATTATGATCACTGGACCCGAAGTGCTCGCCAACACTAACCTCCGTCACTTGACCCATCCCATTTGCCAACAGTAGATCTAACACTGCTCCTTCTCTGGTCGGCACCTCTACATATTGTTGTAAAAAACTATCTTGCACACATTTCACAAACTCTAACCCATCCAGTCCTTTCACAGAATGTGTTTCCCAATCTATATGTGGAAAATTAAAATCTCCCATAATTACAACCCTGTGCTTATCACAAATATCTACTATCTCCCTACAGATTTGCTCCTCTAGGTCTCGGTCACCTCCGGGTGGTCTATAATACACCCCTACAAGTATAACCTCTCCTTTCCTACTCCTCAGTTCCACCCAAATAGCCTCCGTGGATGTGCCCTCTAATCTATCCTTCCTAGGCACCGCTGTAATATTTTCCCTGACAAGCAATGTAACCCCACCTCCTCTTGCCCCTCCAACTCTTATCACACCTAAAACAACGAAACCCAGGGATATTCAGTTGCCAATCACATTCCTCCTGCAACCATGTCTCACTAATCGCTACCACATCATACTTCCAAGTATCAATCCACACCTTCAGCTCATCCACCTTTTTTACAATACTCCTGGCATTTAAATATATGAATTTCAGAGATTTCCCAATTTTTAATCCCTGTTTTCCCTCATCTTTAATAACAACATTATTTACTTTTCCTGCCAATTGCCCTTCATCATCTTCCAGAGCATTCCTTATCTACATCTTATTAGGATATACAATTATTAGGTATCTCTATTTTGCTTGTTATTATCTTTTTTTCTATCACCTGCCCATCCATATTCAAATACTTACTACAAAACTTTCTTTGTTTGCATTCTAACCTTCTCCTTACTGCTCTGTACTATTTTGTTCCCTCCCCCCAACCATTCTAGTTTAAAGGATCCTGTGTAGCCCTAGCAAATACCTCTGCCAGGATTCTGGTCCCCCTGGGATTTAAGTGTAACCCGTCCTTACTGTACAGGTCACATCTCCCCCAAATAGCCTCTTCCTTTTGATTTGGCTATGTATTCCATTAATATTTATATTTAATATTTATAGTCATATAGTTCAACATGGCCATCTCATACTCTGTTTACACCTAATTTCCGCTTCCTCACCACCACCTTTCCCCTTTTCCCCATTTTTATCTGTTTTCCTTTTTTGAACTCAATGTATGACAACACTTATAAAACATAAAATACTTCAACCATTCCCACATCTAACATTCCCTTAACCCCAAGTGTTTCCTCCCCCCCCCCTCTGAGTAGCCCCTTGTCCCTTGCCGGGCAACCACAACTCCCCTCTCCATTCGGATTGTGAACCCATTCGCAAGTGTCAATTGATTTTGCAGTGACTGTTATTCTCTCCCACCCAACCCCCTCCAGAAAAGACTTTTATCTTCACATTAAAACAAAGCTCACTCTCTTTTCTTTTCTTTTTTCCCCTCCTTTCCCCCCCCCTTAGTTCCCTTTTCTTTCCCTTCTTTAGTTCTTACTTATACATTATTTTTACATCTTTATATGTAGTTTGTCGTTGTTCTTCGTTCTTGTTACATCTCTTCATCTCTCTTTCTGTCCTGCAGGCGTTCTGCAAATTCTCGTGTTTTCTCCGGATCTGACAACAGTCTGTTTTGCTCCCCCGGGATAACTATTTTAAGCACAGCTGGATATCTTAACATAAATTTATAGCCTTTTTTTCCATAGGATCGTTTTTGCTGTGTTAAACTCCTTCCTCTTCTTTAGGAGTTCAAAACTTGTGTCTGGGTAAAAAAAAAAAAAAAAAATTTGACCCTTGTACTCCAATGGTTTTCTGTCTTCTCTAATTTTATTCCTTGCCTTTTCCAATTTATTTTCTCTTGTCGTGTATCTCAGAAATTCTACTAAAACGGACCTTGGTTTTTGTTGTGTCTGTGGTTTCGGAGCTAGTGCTCTGTGTGCTCTTTCTATTTCCATTCCTTCCTGTATTTCTGGCATTCCTAGGACTTTTGGGATCCATTCTTTCATAAATTCTTTCATATTTTTGCCTTCTTCATCTTACTTTAGGCCACACATGTCAAACTCTGGCCCGCCGCGATATAATTATATTTGGCCCGCAAAATCATATCAAAAATGTATTAGAGGTGGCCCGATGGCCGCCGCACCAGTATAGCGCATGCACAGTAACCGCTGTGTCCCAGGGTGAGAGAGAGAGAGAGAAAAATCCTGGTCCTTGAAAAGTAGTGGTGGGTGGTTTTATAAACACGCTGTCGTGTCCCCCCGCCCACCCCCCCACCGCAGCGTGGCCTGGCCGGTGTCAGGGGAAGCCAAGGCCACTTCCCAGCGCCCGGAACCCCAGTGGCACAGCGTTTCTTGGAGCTGCAGATGGAGTCGGGACGCCGGAGGGAAGATTGGGGCTCCCCGCTGGGCGATGGGGACGCCGGCCGCCCTGCGCCTTCCCACCGGACCAGCGGCAGGTGCCCGGACTACACGTGGAGAGCGAGGCTGGTCAAGCAGGTAGGGTGGAACTCCCCGCTAATCTCGGGAGTGGCGTGGGCTGGATCGGGATTAGCCGTGCTCACCAGCTCCTCCACCGCTGACCGGGATCCCAGCGCGGTCCTGAGCGCGGAGACTGCCCTGGAAAGGTCCTGGGACACCGGCACGGAAAGAAAAGGGGGTCCGGGAGAAACTCAGCAGGTCAAGAGGGGTCCGGGAGAAACTCAGCAGGTCAAGGGGAGGGGGTCCGGGAGAAACTCAGCAGGTCAAGGGGGGTCTGGGAGAAATTCAGCAGGTCAAGGAAGGTCCGGGAGAAACTCAGCAGGTCAAAGGGGGATCCGGGAGAAACTCAGCAGGTCAAAGGGGGATCCGGGAGAAACTCAGCAGGTCAAGGGGGATCCGGGAGAAACTCAGCAGGTCAAGGGGGGTCAGCAAACTCAGGGGGGGCCTGACCTCGCCAGACCGTTGCCCACTCCCCTCCCCTTCCCCACTCCCCTCCCCTTCCCCACTCCCCTCCCCTTCCCCACTCCCCTCCCCTTCCCCACTCCCCTCCCCTTCCCCACTCCCCTCCCCTTCCCCACTCCCCTCCCCTTCCCCACTCCCCTCCCCTTCCCCACTCCCCTCCCCTTCCCCACTCCCCTCCCCTTCCCCACTCCCCTCCCCTTCCCCACTCCCCTCCCCTTCCCCACTCCCCTCCCCTTCCCCACTCCCCTCCCCTTCCCCACTCCCCTCCCCTTCCCCACTCCCCTCCCCTTCCCCACTCCCCTCCCCTTCCCCACTCCCCTCCCCTTCCCCACTCCCCTCCCCTTCCCCACTCCCCTCCCCTTCCCCACTCCCCTCCCCTTCCCCACTCCCCTCCCCTTCCCCACTCCCCTCCCCTTCCCCACTCCCCTCCCCTTCCCCACTCCCCTCCCCTTCCCCACTCCCCTCCCCTTCCCCACTCCCCTCCCCTTCCCCACTCCCCTCCCCTTCCCCACTCCCCTCCCCTTCCCCACTCCCCTCCCCTTCCCCACTCCCCTCCCCTTCCCCACTCCCCTCCCCTTCCCCACTCCCCTCCCCTTCCCCACTCCCCTCCCCTTCCCCACTCCCCTCCCCTTCCCCACTCCCCTCCCCTTCCCCACTCCCCTCCCCTTCCCCACTCCCCTCCCCTTCCCCACTCCCCTCCCCTTCCCCACTCCCCTCCCCTTCCCCACTCCCCTCCCCTTCCCCACTCCCCTCCCCTTCCCCACTCCCCTCCCCTTCCCCACTCCCCTCCCCTTCCCCACTCCCCTCCCCTTCCCCACTCCCCTCCCCTTCCCCACTCCCCTCCCCTTCCCCACTCCCCTCCCCTTCCCCACTCCCCTTCCCCACTCCCCTTCCCCACTCCCCACTCCCCTTCCCCACTCCCCTCCCCTTCCCCACTCCCCTCCCCTTCCCCACTCCCCTCCCCTTCCCCACTCCCCTCCCCTTCCCCACTCCCCTCCCCTTCCCCACTCCCCTCCCCTTCCCCACTCCCCTCCCCTTCCCCACTCCCCTCCCCTTCCCCACTCCCCTCCCCTTCCCCACTCCCCTCCCCTTCCCCACTCCCCTCCCCTTCCCCACTCCCCTCCCCTTCCCCACTCCCCTCCCCTTCCCCACTCCCCTCCCCTTCCCCACTCCCCTCCCCTTCCCCACTCCCCTCCCCTTCCCCACTCCCCTCCCCTTCCCCACTCCCCTCCCCTTCCCCACTCCCCTCCCCTTCCCCACTCCCCTCCCCTTCCCCACTCCCCTCCCCTTCCCCACTCCCCTCCCCTTCCCCACTCCCCTCCCCTTCCCCACTCCCCTCCCCTTCCCCACTCCCCTCCCCTTCCCCACTCCCCTCCCCTTCCCCACTCCCCTCCCCTTCCCCACTCCCCTCCCCTTCCCCACTCCCCTCCCCTTCCCTGCCGCAGGCCGACCCGCGACTCATGGTGATGGGGCCGCTGATCCGCCAAGATGCCGCCCTGCAGCGAGTGCCGATGCCCCTGCACTGTCGTTGTCCGACCCGATCGCCCGCAAACCCCGCCCTCCCGCACACAGGCCTGAGTAAGGATTATGAACTTTAATCTCAGGATAAAACGATCTTCAATAGTTTCATGTCACAGTGATAAATATATTCCTGGTTAAAAATGGTCCTGCACCTGGATACAAGCTCATTAGGCATAAAACTTGAAAAGTGTGTAAATCAAAGGATATCTGTACCAATGGAAAAAGGGCATGGCAAATAACCCTGCTAGAGTTCATGCCCAAAATCAGTCACCCATTTGATTGTTTCAGGAATCATGTTATTCTCCCACATTCTCAATAGCCCTCAGATTTTACTATTTGACAGCACACTAGCAACATTTGACAAATCCTCTATAGAGAAACATTATTTATTGAATATTTTATTTCTCATTTGTTAATGCTTCTGGAAAGAGTTTATCCAAAACTATTATTAAACATTTATTTTAATAAGAAAAAGTTTAACATTACATATGTTGAAAGAAGAGAAAACATGCAGATGTTGTTGAAAATTTTCAATAAATATTTAGTTCGGCCCTCGACTTAGTCCAAGTTTTTAATTTTGGCCCTCTGTGAATTTGAGTTTGACACCCCTGCTTTAGGCTATCTTTATATTGTTTCGCCTACTATAGTTTTCCATTATATCCATCTTCTGAGCTAACAACTCTTGTGACTCTTTAACATTTTTGTCACTTTCTTCCAATTTTCTTCTTAAGTCATTCTCTTTCATTTCTACAGCCATTTCTCGTTCTTCCACATTTTCTCATCTTTTCTCTATTTCTGTCATGACCAGCTCTATTCTACTCACTTTTTCTTCTGTACTTTTCATTTCCCTAAATTCTAATGTCAACCATTATTTTAATGCTTTCATTTGTTCTTGAATTTTTTAAAAATTTATGTACTGTCCATCTATTTTACCTTCTATTCCTCTGTGCAGAGCTTGGTGTTCTTCTTCTTCTGTGTCTGCTCTTGGGTTTTTGTCTTCTATTTCTCTTCCTTGTATCTGTGTCTCTTCTGACTTTCTTGCTGAGCTGCTTGCCTCAGTTTATTGGGTGGTTTTTTTTCATGGCTTCTTGTTATTGGTCCTCTTTTTCTGGGCTAGTTATCTGTTGGGCTGCACTCCCTTTCCCATTGCTTTCCTCTTCTTCCAGCTAAGAGCCCTGCTGTCGGGTATCTCTCAGCTGGTTGCGCTGTGCAAGTTCACTCCACAGCTGGGCCCCCCTCCCATTGGTGTTTTCGTTTTCCTTGTTTTGCGCATTGCGCACTTCTGTTTGGCTCAATGAGCCATTTTTGCAGTCCTGCGGTTGGGAAGTCACGACCCTGTGGGGTCTCCACTAACCTCAGGGAGTGGACTCCTCTGTCCATGGCGGGTCCCTGCCTCTTCATGCAGGTAAGGCCTTCACCTTTCTCTTCTGGCGTCTTTCCTTCATTTTTTCCCGTTGTTTTTTGGTTTTTCTTTCTTTTCTCCACACCTTTATCTTTTATTTGTTGTGTTTTCTGTTTTTTGAGCTTTGAGTTTTCTTCACTTTATTTCTTCTTTTCTGGAGAGGGCTGGTATTCTCCTACCGGCCACTACTCCATCATGTGACTCCTTCATGCAAAACAATTATTGAGCTTGTCTGCTATTTCTTGTTCCCCATTACTATCTCCCCAACACTGTTTTCCAGAGGTCGAATGTACACTTTTGCCTCTCTTTTGCTCTTTATATATCTGGGAAAAAAACACGTTCCCTCTTGAGTTACTGGCTAGCTTACTTTTGTATTTCACTGTTTTGCTCCTTACTGCCTTTTAGTTCTGATGGCTTTAAAAGTATCCTATTCTTCTAACTTCCCACAATATTTTTCTGTATCATACATCCTTTATGATCTATAACTGGTGTCCTTGATGCTGTCTTTGACTTCCCTTGTCAGCACGATTGCCTCCCTTCATCCTCGGGGGAATTTGTCTCACATCTTCTGAGTGATGCTCAGAAACTCCAGCCACTGCGTCTCCACTGTCATCCCTGCTATCGGGCCACTTTCAATCTAGAAGTTTTCTGGTGGTGAGCAAATTAACTGACAAGCTAAATATATTGGGAATGGTTGCTGATACAAAATAGGACTCCTACTTTACCCAGAGGTCAAAACCTTTGTGGAAGCATTCCACATCTAAACAACTATCCTCTGCTCCTCTCGTGTCATGTGGTTGGGCCTGTGTCAAGATGGGCCTGTTTCTTACCTGTTGATGCCCATTGTGGTGCACTGTTAGCCAGAATCAGAACACACAAGGTAAAGACTGTACAACAGGCTTTAATCCACAAAGACTTCCACAGAGCCAGGCTGGCTGTAGCTGCAGTAACTCTGAGTAGGCTTCGGGAGGCCGGCGCAGGCTTATGTCCTGGAGGGTGATTGACACCCGACCGGGTGGGGCTTGATCCCTTCAGGCCTACTGATTGACAGCTGGCCAGGTGTTGTCCTGTTCCCTTACACTCCTGCAGGTACAGAGGTTTCCCCCTGCAGTAGGCTGGTGGTGTACCACTACACCCATTACTTAAACAGTTTTTTGAATTTATTTTTCATAATCTGGATGTTTCTGGCAAAGCCAGTAATGTATTGCTCATCCCCCAATTAAATGGGCAGTGGTGAACCAGCTTCTAGAAATGGTGAACGGCTTCCAAAATGCAAGGGTCATCGCTGCAACAATGAAAGCAGGATTGATGCGGTGGCTGTTGTTTAACCACACTGCATGCATCAGTTGCTTTTTTCCTTGGTGATAGACACTGTGGGTTAGAGAGATGTGTTTAAAAATTCCCAAGATGAGGAACTGCCATTTACTTGGCAAGGAGTAAAACATGGAAGTCTGCCAACTTCACAGTTGAAGTAAAAACACAATGTTGTACAGTGTCCTCTGTACAGCAAAGATTCAGAAACATAACCAATGTTTCGGGCAAAGTCTGAAAAAATGTTGGCAGGCGCCCGGACGAAAAGGTGCACACTGCAGCCGGTGGTGAAGTGAGTTGGCTGATCTATCCTACAGTGCCCTCCATAACATTGGTATTTCTGCTCATGAAGTCTTCTGAGGGCAGCAGTCATCAACATCTCCACACCTGCCTCGTGAAGAGCGTCGAATGTACATTTGGGGATTTGTCTTTATTATGATGAGAATTCTTCTCTCATCAGCAGTGGAGTCTTCCTTAGAATACCAGTCCCTCTGCGATTACTGAGCTCACCAGCACGCTCTTTCTTCTTAATGATGTTCCAAACTCTTGGTTTTGGTAATCTTTGGGTTTGGACGATGTCTCTTACTGTTCTATTCTTGTTTTACAGCCTCATAAAGGCTTCTTTGACTTTCATTGGCACAACTCTGGTCCTCTTCTTTAAAAATGGCCACTACAGACTCCAAAGATGATCAAAAGCAAAAAAACCAAAAAGGCAATATGGTTGGCATAGCAGGTTAGCGCAATGCCTTTACAGCACCAGCGGTCAGGACTGGGGTTCAAATCCCATGCTCTCTGTAAGGAGTTTGTATGTTCTCCCTGTGTCTAAATGGGTCTACCCTGGAGGCTCCAGTTTCCTCCCACCGTTTAAAACGTACCGGGGGTGCAGGTTAATGGGGTGTAATCTGGGCAATATGGGCTCGTGTGCTGAAATGGCTTGTTACCGTGCTGTGTGTCCAAACTTAAAATTAAAAATTTTAAAAGTTTCAAAGCAAGCCCAGCTCTCTTATACCTGCACCAATGAAGCAAATAAATATACCTGAGTTCTCTCAAACAACTGTGAAGCCAAATGTCCCAAATACTATTGTGCCCTGAAATGGAGGGGACTATGTTCAAAAAGTGCTGTGATTTTTTACATGGTCAAACCAAAATGTGTACAAATAACCTTGAACAAAATCTGGAATGTGCACTTCAATTACATGTGATTTGTTTGATTACAAACGTAAAACTGAAGCACAGGGGCAAATAAAAGAAAAAAAAAAAGTTGTCTTTGTCCCAAACATTGTTAGATTACAGCAGAGGGAAGAGGGTCATTCGGCAATTTGTCCTGTCAAGCTGACTCTGCCGATCAGTAAGGTCGTGGCTGCAGCCATTTTGGCCTCATCAATGTTCTCCAGGTCTCTCCCTTTGCCCCTGGACTCCAAATGTTTGATGTAGAATCATAGTATTGTACAGCATCAAGGCGGATCATTCAGCCCAGCTTGTCCACCCTTCCACATTAATCCCATCTTCCAACATTAGGCTCATAGCCGTCTGTGCCTAAGCACTTTAAGTACTTATCTGCATACCTAACCACTCCCCCCAAGTACTTTCATCTTGCTGGGTGAATAAGGTCCCCTACTTTTGCCTTGAAGTCTGTTCCACATCCTAAATTTATATCCTTGTTTTATTTACTTCTGAAATGGAGAAAAAATATTGCAATCGACCCAATCCATACCACTCAACTATGCTCCTGTGTTCCATAGGTTGTCTTTCCCTATATCATAACTAAACTAATTTATCCTGTTGAATAACTGTGCACCTGTCCACTGCTATCAGATCCTCTGTATAGCAAGGTGACAGTATTCCTGCTGAGGTCTGACCAAAATTTTATAGTGTATCAACCCTACTTTTATATTCGGTGCTCCATATCAGGCAAGCAAGTATCCCATAGACCTTCCTAAACCATGTTATCTTGGAGTGCTATCACCTTCAAGGATCTCTGGACAATCGATCAATTTCCCTCTATTCCTTGCTATTCTTCAACAATGTTGTATGTCCAAGATTCTTTGTTGATCCCAAAATGCATCATCTTGTATTTGTCTGGATTTATCTCCAGCTACCAATTTTTTTTTCAGCCGATTTCACCTACATGTTGATATCTCTCAGCAGCCAAAGACGCTCTTCCATGCGAAAGGTAGCTCTTGACAATGATGGGTGAAATGGTTGGCGTAGCGGTTAGGGCAATGCTTTTACAGCGCCAACGATCAGGAATGGGGTTCAAATCCTGCGCTGTCTGTAAGGAGTTTGAACATACTCCCCGCATCTGGGTTCGTTTCCTCCCACCGTTCAAAACATACTGGGGGTATAGGGGAATGGGGTGTAAATTGGGCAGCTCAGACTCGTGGGCTGAAATGTCCTGTTATCATGTTGTATGTCTAAGTTTAAAATTTAAATGCAACATTTGCATTTAAATTTTTTGTCAAGCACAAACTTGCTGAATGTGCTTCCTATGTCCTCATTCGAATGTATATCAAGGGACCCAGCCCTGATCCATGCAGGATATCACAGACATCTATTGTGTGAATATTTTCTATCGTCACCTTCTGATCCCTGTTTCAAGCCAATTTTTGAACCTGTTTATCAACGTTCCCTGCACCCATGGGTCTGATCCTCATGTGAGACCTTGTCAAAATCCACGTGCCCTGCCCTCATTGATGCATTTTGTGACCTTTTCAAATAAGTCGGTCAAATTGGTCAGCAGGATCTGCCCTTGGCAAACACAGGAACTGCAGATGCCAGAAATCTTGAGTGAAGCTTGGAGGTCAAGTGGCATCCATGGGCGGAAATAGTCAGCCAGCATTTTGGATTGGGAGTCTTAATAAAGGGTCCTTACTGGAACCATTGATGATTTCTACCTGTGGATGTTGGATCCAGCAAAGATTTAAACATTTCAATCTCAGCTGCAGCACTCTCTTTCCTTGTGCCCTGTGGTACCCTGAGAAAATCCCATCTGGTCCTGGGTTATTTATTCATCTTTAAATCTGCTAAGGCATTGAATACTTTCTCTTTATTTATAAAGACTTTGACAAGACTTTCCTTTGTTTCTGCACTGAATTCTCCAACTACAAAATCTGTGTCCTTGGTGATTACCTTCTGGCTGCAGACACAGACTACACTAAACAACGAAGAATTTGCTTCCTGAACACTTTCATGGATTTTGGGCTGCTGATTGTGAAAATCACCTGAAAATTTGCCGATCTTGAACCTTTTTTTGTGATTTCCTGTCCCATTTTATATCTACGTCAAGCATGAAGTGCAGCATGTAATTGAAAATTCATTTTCTACATTCACACTTGGACTTCTTCCCTGCTGATCTTGGTGCAGTCAGTGACAAACAAGATGAAAGGTTTCACTCGGACAATGTGACCGTTATATAGTCAGGATAATGTGAACTATTTTGTAACCCAATAAGAAATCACTCTTCTCACTGTAGTAACTGTAGTGCACCACTGTGGAGTGTATAAATATATATGGGAGTGTGTGAACAGTTTTCTGAGATGGTGGAAGGCATCAGTAAGTAAAGTCTCTTCTGTTATTTGAATCTTGCATCTCTAAGTTATTTAAGAAGCCTCCCAAATAACACAGAGCCATAACCAGGTGGCAGTGGTAGAAGAGAACAAGAATAAAGCCATACAATTGATTGTAACTCACTGAAATACAAAGGGGAAGAAGAGAAAAAACATTACTGAAAAAAAATGTCTGGAGCAACAGCAGTTCACCCAGTGATGAACTGGGATGCTGAAGACATTGTTGAATCATTTAAAAAGTTTCAGTAGAAGTGCAATTTAGAATTCAAAAGCTATTTTTAAAAAAAAAATAACAGAAGAGACGTTACTTACTGATGCCGTCCACCATCTCAGGAAACTGTTCACCATACGTACGCCCCACGATGGTACACTACAGTTACTACAGTGAGAAGGGTGTATTCTTGCATGGTTACAAAATAGTTCAGATTATCCTGACTATATAACAGCGACCATGGAAAAGTAGTATCAGGACAAATGGAATCCATCATTGCTGCCCGACTTTTGTTGGACACTGACACGAGATGCATCAAAGGCTGACCACAAATGAAAATCAGTGGCAAGACATTTTTAGGTCATTTGAACCAACACAATTTGTCAGCATAATCATGTGATTAAACATGGTAAATTCAATAACTTCCTACGCGATACAGTAAATTGGAAATTATCTTTGTGTTCAGCTTGAAGTTGTCGATCATAATTCCCATTTTTTTCAGGAAGGAAGCCTTTTGGGGGAAAATAAATCTATTGAATGGTGTTATCTATGTGGCCCCACCTCCTGTCTAGTTATTCTTTGATGCATAATATACTTAAAGAATGCCTTCTGATTTCCAATCGCAAATGCCAGTGATTTTAATTTTGTCCTTCTGAAGTGTTTCATTGCACTTTATTCTTGATGGGCCTTTCCCACCATTATTTTTGTATATCTGTCAGACGATGGCTCCATTGTTCACTGTATCCAGCCCTCCACTGCCTATACACTGGACCTGTGGCCCCTTGTAGGGACTCCTGGTGTTTCTCCTTGAATGCTTCTCACGGTGCAGCAGGTAGATGCTCTTGTGGAAGAATGGTTCTGCCAGAGTATAGACAAATGTACATTAATGTTCATGTGTACTTTGTGAAAGCATGCAGGGAGGACTGTAAATGCCTTAAGAGAAGTGTGGGGCCTGAACTCCTGAAGAAGAGAAAGGAGTTTAATACAGCAAAAACAATCCTATTGAAAAAAGGATATAAATTTATGTTAAAGTACCCAGCGGTACTTAAAATAGTTATTCCAGGGCAGCAAAACAGACTATTCTCGGATCCGGTGGAAGCATGAAAATTTGCAGAACAACTACAAAACAGGCAGAGAGATGAAGACATGTAACGAGAGTAAAAATGACCATGAACTATATGTATGTGTGTATATAGGTGTGTGTATATATTACATCATCTGCTCAATATTTGGAAGAAGATTCATGTAGAAAGGAATAAAACAAATTACCAACTACCAAAACTAATACTGACGCAAAATCAGCTAATCCCTTTTACAATAGATAACCTTTCCTTTAGAGAATGGGAGAAAAAAGGGATCAAAAGAATAGAAAATTGCTTTACTAAGGTTGAGCCTGTATTCACTACAGCATAAATATTGCAACAGAGGATTAGGAAGGGGATTGAAAAGGGACAGCTACATGGTACACTCAGAGTACATTAGAAAAAATAACCTTTCATTTAAGAAATAACATTACAATATTTGAACAAATATGGGAGCCATACATGAAACATAATAGAGAAAACCTACCGGGGACATCTGCCACCTAAAATGACAGAAGGACAAGGAAATGGAAAGAATTGACTCAGTGGAACTTCTTGTTTATTTTTATTGAGTGACAACATTGTTTGACTGGTTTAATGTATCTTAGATTCTGTATTTTAAATGAATGAGAGGGGAGGTAGGGAGGGTGGGATGGGAAGGTGGGGGGGAGAAAACGACACTGTATATATTTGAAAAAGGAAAATGTATGTATCTTGATCAATGTGGTTTATGGTGTGAAAAAAAAAGTGTGGGGTCCCTGGATGTGAGTTATCAATCGAACCTGAGCTTGTTGGTAAATTAGCCTTGTGTTCCTCAGATTAGGTGACTGGCAAGAACAAAGCTCAATGAAATGTATGAATGAAAAGTGTGAGACAAATCGATCAGGTTCTGCTGTTAAAATTGTATCTCTTTACTAACCATTGAAAGAATTGCAAAAATGTGCAATTAAAGCTGCTGGTCTCAGAATGGTGGAGCCAGCAGTCAGAAAAAAGATGAGAACAGGAACCGCCAGGCTGACCACTGACTGAGATCAAGGACAAGCAACCAGTTGTCGAAAAGAACTGGATACCAGCAGGAGGAATCTGACCAGTTAGCAGACTCACTGACTGCAGGACCAGCAGCTCGATAGCAAAACGAAGAGTTAAAAAAAAATTTAGACAAACAGGTCATTTTGACCTTGCAGCTCAATTTACACCTCATTAACCTACACCCCCCCCCCCCCACCCCGCACTGGTAAGTTTTGAAGGGTGGGAGGAAATCTGAGCTCCCGGGTGGGGGTGGGGAAGAGGGGGAACCCACACACGAATGTACAAACTCTTTACAGACAGCGCAGGATTCGAATCCCATTCCCTGATCACTGGTGCTCTAAAGATGACTACGATGTGGACTGTGCTGCCCAAGTGGTACTCTTAATAATATTGTGGTCTGGAAAATTGTTCTAAGGTTGAAAGGTACAAAACTTTAGCACTCCAACTTTTGCCAAGCTCTCCTTGTGTTGATGAAATTAGCCTCTTTACCCACAACATTCCCCCCCCACCCCCCCATCAAACAGAATTTAAGACCTTTTTATAACTGGTTGGAATATTGAACTGCCAGTCCTGCACATCCTTCAAACAGATCACACTGATGGCAACAATATCATTTTGATTAAAGCTTTGAGATAATCTACTTTGCCCCTTGCAATGGGATTTCGCTTGGAATTTCCTTGATGTGTACTCGTTTGTTCTGTTTGCTGGACAATGAACCTTTCCTGTAGATGATTGTATTTCTCCATCTGAACAACTACTCTGAGCTCAATTCCAACTTGATTTAACCCAGTGGCTTTCAAACTGCACCCCCCCTCAACTCACATCCCACTAAGTAATCCCTATGCCATCGGTATTTTGTGATTAGTAAGGGATTGCTTAAGGTGGGGTGTGGGTGGGAAGAACAAGTTTGAAAACCACTGTTTTAATCATCCCTCATTGACTCATCATGTGCATGATTTTATAGCTCCAAAGGAAATGGGCCCATGACAATTTTTCTCAAGCAAGATATTTCAGTAGCAATTGGGTCTAGAGCAATGATTCTCAACCTTTCCTTCCCACCCACATCCCACCTTAAGCAATCCCTTACTAATCACAGAGCACCAATAACCTAGGGATTACTTAAAGTGGGATGTGAGTTTATGATGGTGGGGGGGGGGGTGGGGTGAGCAATTTGAAAACCACTGATTTAAACCTTCCCCATGGCATTTGCAAACGTTGGTCCTGCTGTGGTTAAAGTGCAAACCATCAGCTTCTGCATGTCCAATCATCCCCAAAACTGTCCCAATGATCCAAGAACCTGAGGACTCTTTCCCTGCACCATGCCTTCAGTCACGTGTTCATATGACACATCCTTCTGTTCCTTTACTCATTAGCTCACAGCACTAGAAGTGATTCAGAGATGTACAACCTTTGGACTGCTCTCTAAGCAGCTGATTGAACTTCCTGAACTCCTGTGACTGGACCTCATCTACTCTTTTAACAGTGTAGCTGGCAGCATGCATGTACCACAACCTCTGGCTGTTCACTCTCCCGTTTCAAAATGCTCTGCACCTGCTCTGAGATATCTTTGTTTGACTCGAGCACTATGGAGACAACCTACCAACCTGGGCTTTTTTTTTTTAAAACCATCTCTGCTCCCCTTGTGACAGCATCCTTGACTTACCATTGCTTTCCCAGTCCCAGCCCTCCCTCCCTCTTCTCTATGGTCACGCTACCATAAACTGGGTTATCACTGCAGTTCTCCCCTGGGAAGCCAACTGCCAGTATCCAGCATGATGTATTGATCGGAGAGGCGTTGCGCATGTCCATAGGTGACTGCCCTTCTTGGTGGGTGGGGAGATGGGGTGGGGAGGGTCACCCGTCCCCTCTTTTTCTGATCCCTGTGGAATGAGCAAATCCTGAAACTCGCTGTCTACTACATTCTGAATGGCCTGCAGCTGCTGTAAACAATCTGCCTGAAGTGGCGGGTGGACACGCTTCTACTCCCTGAAAGTCCAAGCCTTTGCTTTTCAGCAACAATACTCTCCTCAGGACAGCCGTTCCTGCTGGAACATGCCTCCCTTTTATGTGTCAATCTTTGTCTTTAAATGTACTCTGAGTGTACCATGTAGCTGTCCCTTTTCAATCCCCTTCCTAATCCTCTGTTGCAATATTTATGCTGTAGTGAATACAGGCTCAACCTTAGTAATGCAAATGTATTCTTCCTCAAATATGACCAAAACTGCATGCAATACTCCAGCTCGTCCCATCAACACTTGAGCTGGCACCTTTGCATTCTTGCCAATGCAGACCAAGTTGCCTTCCTTTATGCAAGCTAACACTTGTGTATTTCACACACTAAAACTCCTAGATACTGTCTGTTTGTAGTTGTATTGAATTTAAATGTTGCTTTTCCATTCTACTTTTCCAAAGAGAATAATATTTTCCGATTCGATTCAATCAGCTGAGTTCTTGCCCACTGACTTTCCCCTGCTTGCCCACCTATCTTTGTGTCATTAGCAAATTGGGCTCGAGCAGCCATTCTCGACAGGGGCCCCACCTCCCCCACCCCAGTTGGCAGGTTACACATTATTTCACTAGTTCCTCAATATCCCCTGTCAATGTTCGGCCACCACACGTGACTCCTTTCATCCATGCTATTCCTGGCTGTGATGTGTGCCATTCCAACAACATGCCTTCTTGGAACCATTGGGGAATGACTACACTGTATCTCCAGAGAATGCAATCTTGCTCCACTGTTAACTCGTGAGGTTAATATATGAATGGCTTCAACTGCTCATTGTGGACATCATTAGGCCAATTTCTGGTCTTGACCCATCCGAGCACTTGTGACAATATCGGGTCTGTGCGTGTCCTCCTTCTCACATCGTCACTTGTAACTGGTAAATTTTCCAAATTATATATTGCAATATTGTTCAAGGCATCATCTCCTGTCTCTGTCTCAGGAGATGTGACTGAGCATCTGCCACTACGTTGTCCTTCCCAGCCACAAACCTCAACTCTTAGTTAAAAGCAGACGGTATGATAGCTCATTACTGTAGTCTCTCAGCAGCCAGGGCTTGAATTGATGTCTTTGGACCCAAAATTCTTTCCAGTGGTTTACGATCCATCCAAATGACGAATTTTCTTCCATATAAATATTCAGAAACATTGTACTCCAAACATGATAACCAATGCCTCCTTGTCCAGTTATGTGTAGCCTTTTTCATGCTTGTTCAAATTTCTCAATGCACAGGTGTCTTCCTTCGTCATTGATATGGCAAATGCCTGCTCCTCTTCCATAGGGAGAGGCATCTGTTCTCAGCTCCAACACCTTTGAAGGGTTGTAGTGAGTCAGCAGTGTGTCTGAACTGATCGCCTTCTTCACAGTGTTGAACGACTCCTCATACCTATCTGTCCATTTCCATGGTGCATCACCCCCAGTAGTGCGTTCAGTGGGTGGACCATTGTGGATAACTGTGGAAGAAATGGAGCTTGGAAGTTCATCATTCCAAGCCATGCCTCAACTCTGTTAGATTCTTGGGTGCAGGAACCCGACGAATGGCATCAACTTTGTCCTGTGTTGATTGGATCCCCTTTGCTGATACCTTCCTTCCCATGTTGATTACTTAATTTTGCAGGAACGAGCACTTCTCACGCATGACAGTAAGGTGGTACTTGGAGAATCGTGCGAACAGCTCCGGTGATGAGGACGTCATCCATGATTGTGCAGACACCCTCCAATCCAGCCAACACTTGCTTGATGAAACACTACCATACTGCAGGACTGGATGAGATGCCAAACAGAAGCCTAGTGTTTGAGAACAACCCCTGATGCATGTTGATGTTCACTAATTGTTGTGATTTCTCATCCGGCAGAATCTGCTGATAGGCACCCTTGAGATCAATCTTAGAACTTCTTCCCTCCTACCGACTTGCTGATCACTTCTGTTGGAGTTGGGATCGAGTACCGATCACAATGAATGTTCTTGTTGACGATCACCACACAATCTAACTCGTCCATCCGTTATAGGAACGCAGACTAGTGGAATTGCCCATTCACTGAATTCAACTGGAACAATCACCCCTTCACGTTGCATGCGATCCTATTCCTTTTCAACAGCGGGACGTTGAGCATACGGTACATTGCGGGCCTTATGGAAAACAGGAACCATGTTCTCCTTAACATGGAGTGTTGCCTTGAATTCCTCACTCTACCCAACTCTTACCTGAATATGTCAGTGTACTTGTAGCATTGATCTATGCTGATCGTGTACTGTCCTCATGAAAAGATCTTTCACCAATCTAACTGGAGCTCAGTTAACCACGAATATCCTAACAAAAGAGGTGCATTTCTGTCAGCCTGGACTACCACCAGGGGAAGTACCTTCTCCTGTCCCTGGTAGCATACATAGGTTGAAATTTCTCCTGCTACTTCCAATTGATTACTCGTATAGGCGTGGAGTAAATTTCTCCTTGGTTCAAGAGGACAATGCTTGAATTCCTTCTTATATCTCGGAAATTGATGATAGACACCACTGCCCCCGTATCAAGTTCCATCTCCAGGTCCTTTCTGTTCACTTGCAGCACCACCTTGAATGCCACAGCTGGCAACTTCCAATCAATGTTAAACAAACTCTCCAAAAAACTGCTCTCATCTACTTGCTCGATCGATTTATTTCCTTTTTGTTGCCTGGTGCTGCCTTGCCTTGTTGTCCTGATTGAAGAGGTCTTGCCCTGGACTGATCTTGTTCACCAGGTTTAGCACGACACTCTGATCAAAGATTCCCCCGTCTTCTGCCATCGATAACAGGTTGCATTTTTGCTTATTCCATGTATGATTCGACATACCACAGTGATCACACCTCTTCTTCACCCGTCCTTATGAACTGGGCTGCTGACATTTTGATCCCTTGGACAACTGGTTAACTGGTTCGCCATCGTTCCTTGCCATGTCCTTGGCATTAAGGATCACCGCTTAAGCCAATGCCACTTCCATGGCTTCTGCCAGAAGTTTCTCCTGAATGCTGGTAGATGCCAAACCACCAACAAATCGATCCTGCAGCATCTCCGTCAATTGCACACCTGAAAACTCGCCATGTGACGTTATTTTCTTCAAATGCGAAAACTACTATGATATATTTCGGCCAGGATCCTGTGATTTATTATAAAATTAAATCTCTCAGTCACTGCCAATCTCTTGGGACAATGATGCTCTCGTAGCAACATACAAAATTCACCAAAACTTGTGTTAGTCAGTTTGTCTGGAAATGCCAAATGTCATAGCGTCTGGTACAGATTGTCCCCCAACTCAATAAAATGGCTCAACAGTTAGATGCATTGCACTTGGTATCATCTATGTTCAAAGCAACAAGAAACTGCTGTAGTCTATCGATGTAGGAATCCTGAGGTTTAAACTGTTCAGAAATCCAAGCCCACTGCCATTCCATCATCAACACTGTGTTTGTCCCGAACACATCTTCAATGTCCAAATACAATTCTCCTTAAACTAACATGTGACTAATATCTCAGTTGTATGCAGTATCAGGCAATCTTCGCATCGGGTGCAGCGCGTTCCAGTCCTAATGGCCTTCTCTGGTTATTTCTTTTACCCAAATAAAATGCACAAACTTGCATTTTCTTCTATACTTCCTCCACCAGCCAACGAACAGGTGAGACATAGCGTGGAGCAGACCATAGCTTCGCAGTGTGCTGATGCAATGGTGGAGAGGGGAAAAAAAGGTGCGAAACTCACTCCCACATGTGACTGCAAACTTCACTTTCCCTTTCAGCATCCATCCTCATCTTGTTGCCAGTGCAGAGTACGTTGGTCTACAATAACTTCACATTCAATCATAGAAAGGTTCAAGCGAGATGCTTTATTGGACTCTCAACTGTGTGCAGCTATGGAGGGCCATTTTTTTTGTGCCTAGTCCCACTGACCTGCACCCAGTCCATAGCCCTCCGTACCTCTCCCATCCATGTACTTGTCCCAATTTTTCTTCAATGTTAAAATTGAGCTGACATTCCAATACAAGCGCTACCGAACTAATGCATGAGTCAGAAAGCAGGATGGAGATCAAGAATCTGGTTCTGTGGTGCCAGGACAACAATCTTGCTTTCAATTTCAATAAGATTCCAGCTGCATTGAATTCGCCCATCGTTATTGAATGAAGATCTACTGGGACCAATGCCTGGAGAGGGCGCACAAAATCAGTGAACCGCTGCGGACTCGAAAGGCCAACGTGGCCTGTTTCCGCTCCGTAAATGGTTAATATCCCTCTGTTCTACTGCACTCCTCAGTTCCCTACCATTCACCATCCTTTCCTGGTTTGCTTTTCCAAAATGCAACACCTCACACTTGTCTGCATTAAATTCCATCTGCCATTTTTCAGCCCATTTTTCCAGCCGGTCCAGATTCCGCTGCAGGCTTTGAAAACTTTCCTCACTGTCCACAACACCTCCAATCTTAGTGTCATCTGCAAACTTGCTGATCCAATTTACCACATTATCATCCAGATCATTGATATAGATGACAAAGAACAATGGTCCCAGCACCGATCCCTGAGACACACCTCTAGTCACAGGTCTCCATTCTGAGAAGCATCATCCACCACTATTCTCTGGCTTCTCCCATCCAGCCATTGTCGAATCCAGTTCACTACTTCACCTTGAATACCAGTGTCTGAACCTTCCTGACTAATCTCCCATGTGGGACCTTGTCAAAGGCCTTATTAAAGTCCATGTAGATAACATCCACAGCCTTTCCTTTGTCAACTTTCCTGGTAACCTCCTCGAAAGACACTAAGATTGGTTAAACATGACCTAACACACACAGCCGTGTTGACTATCCCTAATCAGTCCATGTACAAATAATTGTACATCCGATCTCTGAGAACACCTTCCAGTAATTTACCTACTACTGATGTCAGGCTCACCGGCCTATAGTTTCCAGGGTTACTTCTGGAGACTTTTTTAAACAATGGAACAATGTGAGCTACTCTCTAATCCTCCGGCACCACACCTGTGGCTAAGGACATTTTAAATATTTCTGTCAGAGCCCCTGCAATTTCCACACTAGCCTCTCTCAAGGCCCAAGGGAAAATCTTGTCAGGCCCTGGGGATTTATCTACCCTTATTTGTTTTAAGACAGCAAGCACTTCCTCCTCTTTATCTGAGTAGGTTCCATAACCTTGCTGCTGGTTTTCCTTACTTCCCATGATTTTTTGCCTGTTTCCTGAAGGAAACCTGATTTTAAAAAAAAATAAGATTTCCCCCATCACTTTTGGCTCCATACAAAGCCAATCTACAAGGGGACCAATTTTGTCCTTTCCTATCCTTTTGCTCTTAATATATGTAGAAACCCTTAGGATTTTCCTTCACATTGTCTCCCAAAGCAACCTCATGTCTTCTTTTAGTCTTCCTGATTCTTGAGGTTCTTCTTGTATTTTTTATACTCTTCATGTACCCCATTTGCTCCATGTTGTCCATACCTGTGATACACCTCTCTCTTCTTCCAAACCAGATCCCCAATATCCCTTGAAAACCACAGTTCCCCATGCCTGCTAAACTTACCTTTGATCCTGACAGCAACATGCAAACTCTGTACTCTCAAAATTTCACCTTTTGAAGATCCTCCACTTACCTTACACATCCTTGCCCAAAAACAATTTATCCCAATCTACACATTCCAGATCCTTTCTCATTTTCTCAAAATTGCCCTTTTTCCTATTTAGAATCTCAACCCAACAATCAAACCTATCCTTCTCCATAATTCCTTGAATAAGGTGGCCCTTTCTGACTTCAACTCTTGCACCTGCACTACCAGCACTTTGGCCCCTATTCACCGAAACGCCTTGAGCCAAATCCTTTCCACTCTGACCGTCCACTCCAGTGATGACCGCTCCATGACACAGTCCCTCACTTTTATAGTGATGTTTGGGTCACCTTACCTCCATGGCCTTTCAACTTTTCAACTCGATTGCCCAATCAACTGTTGTATTAATATTGCAGATTAATTATTAATTAAAGGCAATGGAAGTGTTTACCAAAATAATAAATTTGGCCCTCTTTGTTTTAGTTCCCTCAACTATTACAGGATTGGTGGTGACACTGCAACCAGTCCAACTTCATGGCTCCAGTGACCATGGTCCAATTCCCGACCTCTGGGTGCTCCCTTTACCTCCTCGTCCCAAAAATGAGAGGGATGGTGGTATAAATTGTCCAGGTGCATGATAGAATCTGGGGGAAATTTTAAGGTTGTTTATTTTTACATGTGCTAAGGTACATGGAAAAGAAACCTTTTTCATGCTATCCAGCAAGTCAGCCCATATATAAAAATGAAACAGTACAGAGAGTAGGTTTATTATGAAGGAACAATTTGAATGGAGCAAGGGCAACTGTAGAGTATTTTACAAGTGAAGTTCATTTAGTTGCAGGGATGAAACTGTCTTTGAATCTGGTGGTGCCCGATTTCATTCTCTTGAATCTTTGTCTTGAAGGGTGTGGCTGGAATGGGATTGTGACTGCTTTTTATGCAGCACCAGGAGGTGTCGGTCGGATCGATGGAGGGAAAGCGAGGTTTGTATGGTGGTCTGAGGTGCTTCCACTGCTCTCTGCAGTTTTCGCGGTCTTGGGCAGAGTAGCTCTTGTCCTGTCCCATGCAGTGATGGATCCTGACAAGACACTCTGGTGCATTGGCAGGGAAATGCCCAAGTTCCTTGCGATGTTGGCAGTTTGTTTGCCGATGTGCACCCTCTCCACCACAGTGCCATTGATGTGGAAGTGAGAGTGGGCTCTTCTCCAATTCCTGGTCTACCATTAGTTCCTTTGTCTTGTTGATGTCGTGGGAGAGGTGAGAATTCTGACACAAACCAATCAGACCCTCAATCTCCTTTCTGCCTTGTTGTTGTCATCAGTTGAAATTGAAATTCAGGCATACAGCGAGGTAACAGGCCCTTTCGTCCCCACGAGCCCATGCTGCCCAATTACCCTCAATTGATCTCTAACCACCGTACATTTTGAAGGGTGGAGGGAAACCAGAGCCCTCGATTGAGGGTGGGGGTGGAACCTCCACAGACATGGGGTAAATGTGCAAACACCTTACAGACAGCACTGGATTTGAAACCCGGTCGCCAGCATTGCCGCAGCATTGTGCCAACTGTTATGCTAGCCATGCCCCTTCACCCCCCCCCCCCCCACTATGGCCTAGAAACATCTGGGCTACGATGCTGGTGTCACCTGAATGTATACATCAGAACTGGGTTTATTGTCATGAAGTTTGTGGTTTTGTGCAGAACAAGGCGCAAAAATTATGATAAACTTCCATTTTGTAAATACTACAAGTGCAAAAAAAAAGAGAAAGTGCAGTTGTGTCCGCTGATCATTCATTATCCGTTCAGAAATCTGACGGAGGAAGGGAAGAAGCTATTTTTGTAACGTTGAGTGCATTGAATTTGGACTGGGAATTACCAGGAGTATCATAGTAGGTTGTCTACAGCGCTTTGGGAGATGCCAGTGTGGAGGGGGATCATGGAGGAGATACTGTCTTTAATCTCCACAGCTTGTGGTCTCCAGGATCTGTAGCAGAGGGACCTGCTGAGACCAAGATCCTGGATTTTGGAGTTCAGTTCAGTTTTGGGACCGTGATGTTGAAGGCGGAGCAGTCGATGGTGATTCGTAGACTGACAATTTGTCCAGATGTCCTCGGCCTGAGTGGAGAACATGAGGCTCTTTCAGATCCAAAGTTAATACTTGCCCACTAGGTGGGGTTTGTGCTTCAAGAACTGAAACTGATACAGTTCATAGTGTGAAATATTTGTGGGAAAATATCGACATAATATTGAAATGGTGAATTTGACCAAAATACTGTTTCAATTACTTTATAAACCAAGAGCTAGAGACAAATCTGACCTCTTAATTCAAAACTTTATTCAAGGGTGTAAAGTCAGAAGGAAACTACACAATTAGGAGTTGCAAAATCAGATGCCAAGTCACCACTGGCAGAACATTTACTCTTTGTCAAAGTCACTTTCTCAGGAAAGTAGATAAATGTATTTTTAATATTCAAATTCAGACGTACAGCACGGTAACAGGCCATTTCGGGCCACGGGTCCGTGCCACCAGTTTACACCCCATTGACCTACTGGTACGTTTGGAACAGTGGGAGGGAACCGGAGCCCTCCGGAGAACAAGTGGGCAGAAGTCACAGAACAATAATTCATACTAAATAAGAGTTAAAACAAATATATTTTGAGAACCTCAAAAGCATTCAAATAATACAAATTAAAATGATCCTAAAATATACTGAGTATAATCAGTATTACGAGCTCCCGTTTTAGTAAAATGGGATTATCGCTGTAAGGGATAATATAGACAGGAGGGAGTGAATGGTTATGGTTAACATTTAATATTTCTCACAAGCTCAAGTCACAGCCCAGTGACCATTCGATACATTGGAAGAACTGAGGGAAGGTTTGTCGCAGGGAGAACCATTCTGACGGCTGGAGAGAAAACAGCTCTTTGAAGCAGCTCTGTGGCCAGCCATTTCTGTGGAATTCAGAGCAAAGCATGTTCTGGGAATGACTGGGCCTTTTCGG
This sequence comes from Narcine bancroftii, assembly GCF_036971445.1. Lineage (NCBI taxonomy): Eukaryota > Metazoa > Chordata > Chondrichthyes > Torpediniformes > Narcinidae > Narcine > Narcine bancroftii. Next base: position 316,355,172 of record NC_091469.1, on the reverse strand, counting down.
TGGATTGACCTGGATCAGGAGTTTCTTATGGGAAGCAAAGTGCTTCATTTTAATTGTAACTAACAGTGAAGGTCACTTGGAGAGCCTGGTGCCAGGGTCTTGGAAGCTCCGTGGAGGCCGTCCAGTTCGAATTTCACCAAAAAAAAAAAAAAAAGACCAGGGATGTTATGACCACAACTCGTGTGGATGGACATTTCTTCAATGGTAATGCAAGAAGAATTTGTGAGTCTGTAGCAGCCACAACACACACACACACAGAGCGCTGGGGATAGATTTAGTGTTAGGGATAATTTAAGAGTTAAAGTATAATTCAAGAGTTAGAAATAAAATTAGTGTTTCATCTTGTATTCGTATGTGTGAGTTCTTAAACAACACATGGATGAAGGAAAAGGTTCTTTACTTTAAAGTTGATGTAAACAGCAGATGAGGCAGGCCATGAGGCTGCAAGACTCCATTACAGATTTGCATACTGCATGTCAGCCCCTTGCTGGCAGCTAAGTCTAATCAAACAGTAAGGCATTGCTAGTTGCATTGCAACCATGATCACTATCATTACAATTAGTGCCCCCTGCTGGCAGCTAAGTCTAATCAAACAGTAAGGCATTGCTAGTTGCATTGCAACCATGATCACTATCATTACAATTAGTGTTTTAAACACTGTCTGGTTCATTGTCTATTGATGCTCATTATGCGCGGTTGATAAACACTACTGTAATATGAAGAACCGTTTTTAAACACAACTTTTCTTGCTAATTTTAGCCCTCTGTGTGTGTGAAAGGTTCTCTTTACCTTCATTCAAATAGATTTAGCTCATAATTGCTTTTCACATGAAAATAAATTGCTTAAAATTCAGCCAGAATTAAAATGATGTGGTGGTGTTAATGTGTTATGGTGAAATCCCAATTCTGGGGTCCACAGATGCGAGAAAGAATTCCTTGGGTGTTCACACAATGAGTCTAGTTAACTCTCAATGAAAGGGCAGCCGTACACTCTGTGCCATTTGAAAGCTGACAGAGAGCTGGGAGGTAAAAATATTGGTTTTTTTTTTTTTGCTGCACTCATTATTAAAGAATGAAATATTGGCTTAAACACTGACTTGAAAATAAGCTGAAATAGACGGTTTAGTGAGGGAGTAAATGAGGGCTCTTTCCATTTGAATTGACATAGTGTTCTTTTTCGTGGAACTAATGATCTGCCATCCAAATTGATTGGCTCAGCAGTACCTCCACATACAGAGCCGACTGAAGAGTCAGTGGGCTTGTGAGATGGGATTTGTGGCATTTGTCTTTGGAGAATCCTCCACAGTTCATGTGTTAATGATAAATATGCCATCAAGCTCGTGGTTGGTTTTTGTGCATTTTGATTTGATGGGATGCCGGCAAGACCATTCAGTTGGTATTGGTTGATCTTTCTAATTATTCCCCTCTACTCCCTTGCATCGTTTGGAGGAGAGGTTTAAGGGGGCATAATTTTTCCTTGTTAACTTAAGCTCCGGACTTCAGTTTGGATTCTAGCTCCAAACCGTTTGAGTAACGCAGAAGCTGATGTTTTCCAGTTATGTTGCTCCTTGTGTTCATTCAGAAGAACAACTAAAACGACAAATATGTGGATACGGTTTTGTGCTGAGATGAGAAAATCCATTTCTGCCTTTTGATCACATTGAATGATTTACCTCAACTGCAGGAGCTGTATAGATGTTCATTATTTCCAGTAGGTCACAGCACACTCTTTCACCACAACCATTAACAAAGGAAATGGTTTAATAGTGGAAACAATCAGCAGGCTAGGCAACGTTCATGAAGAGAGAAATCGTCATGTTCAGTTCTGGTCATCTCAGTGTAGGAAGGATGGGGAAGCTATGTGTGGAGGAGATTTACCAGGATGTTGCCTGGATCGGGAAACACATCTTGTGAGGCAAGATTAGCAGAGCTGAGACTTTTCTCTTTGGAGCGTAGAAGGATGAGAGGAGATTTGACAGAGGTCTTCAAGATTATGAGAGGCATAGACAGGATGGATAGCCAGCACTTGTTTCCCAGGGCAGGATCAGCAAACACCAGGGGCCATAGGTACAAAGTAAAATTTTAATTTTTTTTTTAAAAGTACAGCACAGTAACAGGCCATTTCAGCCCACGAGTCCGTGCCTCCCACATAACACCCCATTAATCTGCACCCCCGGTACGTTTTGAACATTGGGAGGAAACCGGAGCCCCACACAGACACAGGGAGAACATACAAATTCCTTACAGCACTAGACTCGAACTGGTCCTGATCGCTGGCACTGTAAAGGGGTTGCACTAACTGCTATGCGCGTTTAGGGGAGACATCAAAAAGAGTTGTGGGTGCCTGGAATGGCTTGACAGGGGCTGCTGGTGGAAACTGAAACACTGGGGGCATTTAAGAGACTCTTAGTCAGGGACATGGCGGGGTGGGGAGGGGAGAAATAGAAAGTTATGGGGTAGGGAGGGTTTAGTATTTTTTTAAGAATATATGGGTTGGCACAAGGTCAAGGGCCGAAAGGCCTGTACTATGCTATAGTGTTCTACATTTCTGATTAATGGCTCTTTATCAAAACTGGAAATGTAAAGAGAGCAATGATGTTCCCTTTGAGGAGAGGGGAATACGTGGGAATAGCCTGTGATGGGGTGGAGACGAGGTTGTCTGCATAATGGTTTAATAAACTTTTTTTTAAGATACAAAAAGCCTTTCCTCTCCATGGTTCAAACCTGGGTAAACACAAGAATAATCTTGTGCCAATGCACACTCCCTTCTCAGGTATTTTGATTTTGCCTCCTGACGTCATTTGCTGATTCATTTGCTCCTAATCGCATGTTGTTTATCTAAAATCTTAGCATGTCCAGTTTCAGCATGCTTGAGTGATTACTTTGAACTCGGTGAATATCTCCCTCTCCTGATTAAAGATTTCTTTATTGGCTTTTCTTAATTGAAACATGGGAAAGCATCTTTGTTGTGTGTTCCACCCTGAGATTTTAAATGCCGTTTACGCATGGGATTTTGACGGGGGTTGCAGGCGATCAGGGAAAATTGGAGGAGCATTGGAAGAAGTGAGGGGAATAGAGAGGGTGAGGGATTTTGAATTGGGAAATTTCGATGTTTTGACCATTGGGTTAGTCGACCAGCCATTCTCGTTGGCAGCCATACAGCATCTCTGGAGGCTCCAGTATATTTGAGGGGGTGGGGGCACAGACTGAGATCCTAAAATACTTATGTTTTTGATGTAGGAGAGAAGTTATGGCTGCTTCACAGGGAAGGGGCCCATAAAACTTTGAGCTGAGTCCTAAAGGGAGCTATGGCCCCCAAAACAAAAGGTTGCGAATGACTGTTGTAAAGTATCCAGGCAGAATATGAGGTGGTGTTCACTCCAGAGAGAAAATTCCCAACAGATCCAGTCTCTCCTCAAGCCTGGCAGTCTCAGTAATATTCTTGTGAATCATTTCTATAAGCGAGGTGGCCTGAATAACAGATAATACTTGGTGCTGTTCGACCAATATCTGGTACCGACAACACACCTTGTCAAGTTTTGTTTGCATTTGCATAGCTCCTTTCACACATTCCTTTCTGGATTCTCTCTTTGCTGGAGTCAGAGGTTCCTACCTGCTTCCAAAGGGCACTAATCATCTGGGTGGCCCGAGAAGAACAGAGTGAACTGCCCAGTAGCGCACACATCTACTGCAAGGAAATGCTTTGAGAGTTTGGTCATGGCCAAAATGAACACATACCTGGGAAAAGATCTAGACCCCCTGCAATCCATCTACCTGCGTAATCCCTCCACAGTAGACACAATATCTCTGGATCACCTGGACAACAGCAACACATACTTTTTCATCTACTGCAGCTCGGCTTCCAAAACTAACATACCCTCAGTACTGGTTGGCGAGTTCCAAAGCCTGGGCCTCTACAACACCCCCCCCACCCCTCCCCCACAACCTCTGCAACTGGATGCTTGACTTCCTCGTCATAAGACTCAGTGAGTACGAATTGGAAATGACATCTCTTCCTCCCTGATAATCCGCACAGGCATACCTCAGGGATGCTTGCTTAGCCCACTGCTCTGCACCCAGGAATGTGCGGCCAGGCACAATTCCGATGCCTCTGCAAATTTGCCGTTGACATCACAGATGGTAACGAGGAATGCTCAGGAGGGAGATGAATCAGCTTGTTGAGTGGTGTCATATTTTAATTGAACAAAAGTTATCTGCAAAGTAACTATACATTAGCAGCAATGTCACATGGCCCTGAATTTGACTGCATTCATCAAGGACAGATAAGTGCACATAAGAAGCAGTTTAAAAACATCAGATGCTGGCATCGTGAATGGCCCAAAGGGAAGGTCAAGGGACTCAGTGAATCACCCAACCCAGAACTGACTGACGACGGATAATGCCTGAGCCTGATGAGTCCCACCAGCTCCTTGCACATATGGTCTTGGAGGGAAGGGAAGTGGCCATTGGGGTTTTCAGACGGCGGCCACGTAATGGCACAATCAGTGAAATTTGCCGCTACTCGGGCAGTCTAAAAAGGGCAGGAATTTGGAGTCCATTCCTGCTCCGCGACTTATCCTCCAGGACCCCCTACTACTTTTCGGTGGTGGGGTGGAGCCTGAGGTCTGAATCGCTCCACAAAACTCACCTCAAGAACCCGGTCCAGCTGATGACTTAGGCCACGTTGCTCCATGGAAAAGCACCGGGACTAACATGCACAGGAATTTAAAGGGGTGCAGCGTAAATGACCACAAGGTGAGGAATTACGTTATATTCTGCACAGAGTTTTACAACATTGTGGTCTAAAAAAATACTAGTGATGGTTATGCCTTACTTAAAGGTAAACAAATGTAAGACATTTTGTTTGTTGAAATACAGTCATCAATATTTTAACTGCTATTTCAGGAATAAATCAGGTACAGTGGGGATCTTTTGGTTTCAGATATGTATTTATTCTTTTAACTTGTTGACCTTTTCTGAACAAATACAATTGTCCCTCTCTTTTTCATTTGTTTATATTGAACACTAACCTGTGAAGCAATAGATGTTATCTTGGCTGGACTCAGCATATCAAAATGAAGGCTTCATGTTTACTCTATATTTGCTCTTGAGGTGTGGGTGATTCTGGTGAAACTTGATCTGTTTCCCTAAGAGAAGAGTGATGAATTTTCTACTTGAACTACTGCAGTCATTCTGGTGACATGACTCCTGCAGCATTTGGTAGGGGGTTTATTTCATTTATCCATTCATACTGTGATAAACTACCGTTCTCCTTGATAACAGTAGAACAGGGTGGTTGGATGGGTAACAAAGCACTGTGGTTTGTGTCCAAATTGAGGTGCGTATTGTGTCTCGATGAAGAGCGTTAGGTCATAAAGGTAAAATGTGTCCACTAATACTGATGTCCTTGGTGGTGGAGATCCTGTATCTGGCAAGGTTTGTCAAATACCTCGGCGTCCTGTCAACAGCCCCCACAAGGGAAACCAAAGAGATGATTGCGGACTTCAGGAGGGAGTCAGAGGAACAACGACCCAGTCCTCATCGAGGGCTCAGTAGTGGAGAGGGTCAAAAACTTCAAATTCCTGGGTGTCAACATCTCTGAGGATCTGTCCTGGAGCCTCCACGTTGATGCAATCACAAAGAAGGCTCTCCAGCGGCTATACTTTGTGAGGTGTCTGAGGAGATTCTGTATGTCAGAATTTGAATCCGAATCAGAATTTATTGTCATGAACAAGTCATGAAATTCGGTGTTTTGCAGCAGCGTCACAGGGCAAATGTTCACATTATAACCATCTTATGACCTTACCATATAAATAAATAATAGTGCATGAAAAGTCAGGCAGTGTCTTTGGTTCATTGATCATTCAAGAATCTGATGGCAGCGGGGAAGAAGCTGTCCTTGTGCCGCTGGGTGTTCGAATTCAGGCTCCTGTACCTTTCCCCTGATGGTAGCAGAGTGAAGAGGGCATGGCCTGGGTGGTGGAGGTCTTTGAGGATAGAGGCTGCTTTTTTAAGACCCTGCCTCATGTAGATGTCCTTGATGGAGTGGAGTCTGGTGCCTGTGATGTTGCAGTCCGAGTTAACAACTCTCTGGAGTTTATTCTTTTCCTGAGAGTTGGGGCCTCCATACCAGGCAGTGATGCAACCAGCCAGAATGCTTTCTACGGTTCACCTGTAGAAGTTTATGAGAGTTTACTGAATTTCCTCTGAAGCTTCACAAATTATAGCCGCTGGGGAACCTTCTTTGTAATTGCATCAATGTGGAGGCTCCAGGTCAGATCCTCGTAGATGTTGACACCCAGGAATTTGAAGTTTTGACCCTCTCCACTACCGAGCCCTCATTGAGGACTGGATCAAGTTCCCTTAACCTCCTCATGAAGTCCATAATCATCTCCTTGGTTTTGCTGACATTGAGGGCAAGGTTGTTGTTGTTACAATGAGCTCAATGATAGATCAGTTCAACGAGCTGATCTATCTCCCTCCTGGACACTTCCTCATTGCTGTTTGTGATCCTTCCGACAACTGTGATGTCATCGACAAACTTGTAGATGGTGTTGGAATTGTCCCTGGACACACAGTCAGGGGTGTATAATGAGTAGAGCAGTGGGCTAAGCACGTATCCTTGGGGTGCGCCTGTGTTGATGATAAGTGAGGAGGAGACATTGTTTTCAATTTGTACTGACTGTGGTCTTCTAATGAGGAGGTTGTTGGGCACTATCGGTAACCCCAATAATGATGCAGACAGAAGACTGAGGGGAACAATAGGCTTTATTGGGCTAGAGACTACTGGCCCAGGTCCAGGCTAGGAAAATAAGTGGGAATGAGAGGGGACTCAATCTTTATGGCCAGGGATCACATGGGCAGGACTAAGGGAGGAGCTAAGGCAGGAGGTCAGGCCAGCCAGTGCATACAATCATATCACCACATTCACCTCCTCTTTTTAAAAAAAATAACCCACTGGTAAACTGTGGTGTGCTGTTAGACAGAATCAGACACACACAAGGTAAAGACTGAACAACAGGCTTTAATACACAAAGACTTCCATGGAGCCAGGATGGCTGTGGCTGCAGCAACTCAGTGTGAGGCTTCGGGAGGCCAGCGCAGGCATATCCCGGAGGGTGATTGATCCATTCAGGCCAACTGATTGGCAGCCGGCCAGGAGCTGTCCTGACCCCTTACGCTCCTGCAGGTACAGAGGTTGCCCCCTGCAGTAGGCCGGTGGTGTACCACCACATAAACAACAAAACTGGGGGCGATAACAGCAGCAATTCAACAATACAATACAGCAATATTGAACAATTATTATACAAAGTGGCGGGAGAAGTGGACACCCCCATCGGCTTGAGGTTGAGCCACACAGGCGGCCTCCTCAGTCTGCTTGACTGCCGAGAGAGTGGGCCGATGGGGGAGTACCCGCTGCAGGAACTGTGGGGGTTGGGGTGCTGGCGGTGGACTCCTGGAGTGCTGGGAGGTTCTCCTCAGCTGCATGAGGGGTAGAAGCCTGGATGTCCGGTGGGAAGACAGGCAGCTCGGACTCCAGGGCAATGCTCGGCTGTAGCACCATCGGGTCCATAGCGTGGTCAGCAGGCGGCAAGGCAGTCTCGGGGTCTCCAGCCCTTGCCAGGTCTCATATGGGCACAGTGTCCTCGTGGCCGTCTGGGTACCTCACAAATTTGTATAGAGGGTTTGCATGTATGAGGCGTACCGCTTCAACCAGTGGATCCGTCTCATGGCCTCTGACGTGCCTCCAAAGGAGAACAAGCCCTGGGATTGTCAGCCAGGGAGGCATGGAAGAACCATTCGCCGACCTCCTAGGGAAAGCAAAGAGGCATTTATGCGGGGTGGTGTTAGTAGCGGTGTACAGTAACGACTAGATGGCGTGGAGAGCTTCAGACAAGACGTCCTGTCAGTGGGACACTGGCAAATATTTGGACCTAAGGGCCAGGAGCACTGGCTTCCAGACGGTGCTGTTCTCCCTTTCCACCTGCCCATTACCTCTGGGGTTATAGCTGGTGGTCCTGCTGGTGGCTATGCCTCTGGTCAAAAAATACTGATGCAGCTCCTCACTTATGAACAAGGTCCCCCGGTCACTATAAATATAGTTGGGGTACCCGAAAAGAGTTAAGATACTGCTCAGGGCCTTGATGACCGTAGCTGAGGTCATATCCAGGCAGGGGATTGCAAAGGGGAACCTGGAAAATTCGTCCACCACCGTCAGGAAGTACACATTCCTATTTGTGGTCGGGAGGGGGCCCTTGAAATTTCTGGCCGGTAGAACTGGGGCTTGCACTCGGCGCATATCTAGCAGCGTCTGGTCATGGACCGGACATCCTTGACGGAGTACGGGAGGTTCCTTGACTTGATAAAGTGATACAACCTCATGACTCCGGGGAGGCACAGACTATTGTGCAAGATCTGGAGATGGTCGAGATGCGCACTGGCACATGTTCCTCAGGATAGGGCATCCAAGGGATTGTTGAGCTTACCAGGCTAGTACAAGATGTCACCACAGAGGTCAAGGATCCAGTTGCAGAGGGGTTCAGAGGCCTAAAGTTTGTAGCTTGTTGACCAGCACTGAGGGAATAATGGTGTTGAAGACTGAGCTTTAGTCGACGAAGAGCAGCTAAATGTATGAGTTGCTGTTTTTGAGCTGATCCAGAGCTGAGTGGAGAGCCAGCGATATTGTATCTGCTGTGGAGCAATTGTGACGATAGGCGAATTGCAGCAGGTCCAGATCTTTGTTTAGGTCAGTGCTAATTCTGGCCATGACCAGCCTCTCAAAGCATTTCATCATAGTAGAAGTTAGTGTCACTGGGCTACAGTCATTGAGGCAGCCCACGTTGATCTTCTTGGGCACCGGGATGATTGATGGCCTTTTGAAGCAGGTGGGAACCTTTGTCTGCAGCAAGGAGAGGTTGAAATGTCCAGCTAGTTGGTTGGCGCAGATTTTCAGTCCCCTGCCAGATACACCGTCAGGGCCTGATGCCTTGCGAGGGTTTACCCTTGTGAATGATGTTCTGATCCTGCCCTCAGAGACAGCTATCACAGGGTCCTCAGTCTTTTCTGATTCTGATCTGTGGTCCACTTGTAACTGAGTGAAGGATTTCTTCAGATGGTTGAAGACTAGATGCTGGAAAGTGGAGCAGTAATCAAACTGATGGAAGAACACCACGTGCCCTGCACCATTGGCCATCCCTTTGCCTCCACAGATACTGCTTGATCTTCCTTTGGCAGTTTGTTTTTGTTGGCAATCAATTTGGGCATATTACTCAATCATTGACCATGTGTTCGGTTGGTATCTGATGAGACGGCAGTTCAAGTTCAGTAGCATCCGATTTGCACAAGTACAACCTGATGAAACAGCGTTCTCCGGTCCTTGGTGCAAAGCACGCAAGCACACAACCAGACCTAACATACATACAGACAAGCAATACAACTGCAGAACAAATGTCCAAATAAATGAATAATAGAGTCTTGGAGGATTTGTATAAGCAGTTCCTTTGGTCCTTCACCATTCCCACTGCCCATGGGAAGAACCTGTTCCTCAGCCTGGTGGTGCTGGCTCTGATACTCCTGTATCTCTTGTGTGTGGTAGGGGGTCCTCAATGAATTCAGACAACGATCCCGGTAGATCACATCGATGGAGGAGGGGGGATCTCCAGTGATCCTCTCTGCCACCTTTGTGGTCCTGTGGATGCACCTCCGATCCATTTCTCTGCAGCAACCGTACCACACTGTGACATAGCCGACCAGTGCACCCTCGGTAGAGCTCCTGTAGACGGTGACATGATGGTCAGCAAGTGCAGTTGCTCTTGTGCCTTTCTGATGAGTCACATATGTTGTGCACCCAGGATAAGTCATTTGTTAAGTAGACTCGGAGGAACTTGATGTGTCCGTCCCCTGAGTTATTAATGTGTGGTGAAGGGTGGTCATCCCTGGTTATCCTGAAGTCCGCGATATTATTCTCAATGACACATTGACTTTCCAGGGGTGGTTTTCGAGGGGAGAAAGGAAAATGGAGCCACAATCTAAATGAAGCAAGGAGAGACCGGGATATGGATTCTTCCCTGTTTACTTTCCCTTGGTAGAGGATCAATCAATGTGTTTAGTGAGTTGTTTCAAGGAGAAAGAAGACAGAGGGACAGGGAAATGAGGGAAAATGGGGAGGAGGCCAAGATAAGCCAGAGAAGTTGACGTTAATGACTTTTGTGTTTTACTCGTGTTGTCTGGAATTCACTGCATCAGAGGGTAATGGAGACAGAAACCACCATCACAGTTAAAAGATGGACTCGAATTTTATTAGTGCGAGTACAGTATTTTAATGTCACTGGCACCCATACCTCAATGTGTTATTTCATTATAATCTTTGCTTTTAAAGGTAACCAGCTTTCTACAAAATAGGGAGTGTTACTCTTTGGGTACCTGCTTCTGCATTTAATTCTGATTTCCTCTGCACGTGGACGTACCAGCAGTGCAGCCTTCACTCAGGGTGGCCTGATACATCAGTGGTCACCAGGGCTGCCACTCCTTCAGAGATCCCTATTTCCCTTCGTCCTTTGTGGCCCTGATGCATGACCAAGGGCTCACCAGCTCTCACCTGGGTGTGCTCAACAGGCTCCGACACGAGCTCCTGTCAGTAGCATTTTGGCTTCCTGCGACCCATTGGGAAATGGAGATTTTGCAGGGTCACTTGAAAGCTTGATTTCCGGCTGAAGGGAGATGATCAAAGATGAAATGGTTCATTCAAGAAATGAGAGCAAACTTTTTATTCCTTCCTGGGATGTGAATATTTCTGATAATTCATCGCCTACCCCGATTGCCTCTGAAACAAGGATGCAATTAACAGCCACGTGGGTGGATCTGGAGTCGCGCGCCAGGTGGATTTGGAGATGCGAGCTGGCCAGATTTGGAGTCGCGTGCCAGCTGGAGAAGTACAGGAACGGGTGCTTCAGAAATGAGACACGCGAGATGCTGGATGTGTGGAGCAGCATCCATGGGGGAGAAGGAATGAAACCCGTTATCTGACATCCTGCTTCCTTCAGAAACCATGTCTATGGTGACGATATGCCAACCGAATTAATCCCTTCTGCTTGCAGATGGTCTCATTCCCCATCTGTTCATGTCGCAAGTGCCTTTTAAACTACAAAATAGGGAGTGTTACTCTTTGGGTACCTGCTTCTGCATTTAATTCTGATTTCCTCTGCACGTGGACGTACCAGCAGTGCAGCCTTCACTCAGGGTGGCCTGATACATCAGTGGTCACCAGGGCTGCCACTCCTTCAGAGATCCCTATTTCCCTTCGTCCTTTGTGGCCCTGATGCATGACCAAGGGCTCACCAGCTCTCACCTGGGTCTGCTTCTACCACCTTTTAAATTTAAAATAAATATAGTGACAACAAAAATGTATAGAGCACGAAAGTTTTACATTTGTATGTCATATTCAGGCGAAGAATGGTGCTGATCTTTAAAAAATGTTCATAGTGTCACATTTGCATTTGTTACTCGACAGTGTAGTGTTGACTTTTGATAACTCCATTGCCGTGAATGTTCCCCCACCCCCTCACCAGATTCCTCTCCCCGCTTATCCTAGCCCTTCATTGCCCACAGAGCTCTTGCAATGTCCACTCCGAATCTCAGTGCGCCCCTCAACACAGCTCCTGCAGCCGGGAACGTGCCAGCTCGCAACACCAGGCCTTTTCACACCGTGGTGTAAAACTTTCCCGGGAACACTCCTGTGAACATGCGGTGTGAATAGGTCAGCCCGGGAATTTTAAACGGGCCCGTGGCCCTACCTTGTAGCCCTGGGAAATTTTCCAGGACCACCTGCGATGTGAAAAGGGAAATGACAGAGCAGGGGAAGCCTCGTGACGTCTGCGCTTGCGTGCTGCATCGTGGGCGATTAAAATAAAAAGTACCTACCTCCTGAAACAGTGGGCCGCTTCAGCACATCGCGACGGCAGCACAATGCAGAATGAATGACTGTCCTCATTATCCATAATCCCTCATGCAACTGGATTTCCCAGAGAGCTTCCAGCTGCATGAGGGATTATGGGAATCTAAGTCAGCCACTGTTACGACATGGCGAAGGGTGCGTGGGCATTTGGGGTTCAGCCCAATGGGAGGAGGGGAGGGAGTGAGCAAGCAGACAAGTGACTGAAGATGGCAGGGTGAACTTACTCTCACTCCTCTGGGTGTGTAATGCATCATTACTTGGGGCTCAGGGCCCTCCTAAATTACCAGAGAGGGCAAATTCCTGAGAATTTGGACCATTGTGTGAAAGGCCTCAGGAGGTCCTGAATTCCTGGGAATTTCACCAGGACAAAGTAGGTTCACCACTCACCTGCGGTATGAAAACGGCTACTGACATCTCGCCGCATCCGCCATCGCTCCTAATAGTACATTCCAGGCATCTTTCACTCTCTATTTAAAAATTGCCTTGCCAAACTTTTAAACAGCCCTCTTTCACTTTAAACCTGAGCCATCTTGCCTCACTGGGGAAAAATGAACCTGACTATCTCACTGGATGAGAATGGCAGATTTGTTTTCCAGAGATTGTCAGATCAGGGCTCTATGATTAGTCATGGATTGCTTAAGGTGGGATGTGGGTGGGAAAGGAAGGTTGAGGATCACTGCTCTAGATCCAATTGTTACTGAAATACTTTGCATGAGAAAAATTGTCATTGGCCCATTTCCTTTGGAGATCTGAAACCATGCACATAGCAAATCAATGAGGTACGATTAAAACAGTGGTTTTCAAACCTTTTTCTTCCCACCCACATCCCACCTTAAGCAATCCCTTACTAATCATCGAGCACTGATGACATAGGGATTACTTAAAGAGGGATGTGAGTGGAAAGCAAAAGGTTGAGAACCACTGGTCTAAATGATTGTGGGAAAGTTGCAGAGAGAGAGAGAGAGATATGGTGGACCTGTCTTCCCAGAATTCTGTGAGAAAGAGAAACCCCTCCATGATTGCACCATGCATACAGCCCTTTCCCTGCCACACAGAAATCTGGGAGGGCAGGTCCGCCATCGCTCTTTCCCACAGTCTTTATAAATTGTGCAGTATCGTCATTACGACTTTTCCTGGGTGTTTAGAAATTGTGTGGCTATGTGTTTTATACGTCTTTCCCGCAGTCCTTTTACATTTATAAAGGGTTATATAGGTTGGCACAACAACAGGGGATGAAGGGCTCACACTGTGCTGTACATAATGCTTAATTATGTCATAATCAAGCATGATTAATTCTGTGTAAATACATCATAATACACTGATCAGGATTTAGGGCAGGCCCACCATCACTTGAAGTGTCACTTAGACGTCACCGGGTGGAGGATAGAATCCCCTATCCCCGGGGATACCAGGTGGTGAGTGGGAAAGTACACAGAGAACTGGTTCACAGTGGTCCGGTGTGAACGGCAAAAATGGCTTCCTTCACTGAACAGCCAATCTGCCAGTTAACCAGTGTGAAAAGGGCTGTTGTTAGCCTAGCAATTTAACCACTGTACCCCAGGTGGGTTCTTAGTCAATTTCTCTACCTAGTAGAAAGGAATGCTTTTGTTTTCAGTGAATTCACAGGAATGTGAAATGAAACTATTCTGGGCTGATCTTGGAAGGGCCGTGCACCTTCACTGCTCACTGCCAATATCGTGAATACTGTAGCTTCCAATTAGCCATGGTAATAACTTCTTTGCCACCTTTTTAAATAACACATGGGGTAGAATTGGGAGAGGTCATGAGATTGTTTAGTCTGTCCTGCATTTGTTCTCTTGGCAATGCTTTCTACACATTTGCACTGATGATACCCAACTCCATACATTGGGCTGACATTAGTGCCATCAGGTGACTGAGTTTTTGCTGGATATGTATGTCAATATCTGATCTTGTATTAATATTTTAATGGCTCTCATGGTTGCCAACGTGCCCCTAGCCATAACCTGTTGAAATGTTCAAGTCAAACAAAGTTTGTTCATATTTATCATCGCGTACCAAGTTTCAGTGATAAGGTTTGTTTTGCAAGCCTCCAGTTGGACATCCGACACACAGTGCAGCAAGCAAACTGTAGTACAGATGTGCAGCGTTGCAGAAGGCGATCAGTTGTTAAGAGCAAAGGCGACATAAGCCGCTTTCAGGTGCATTCTCTGCCAAGAATGTGCCTTCAGAAGTGGATGCAGCCCTGTGGAATGGTCATTCGGGGGCAGCCCTGAAAGCCCTGCACTGTCCTCCTGAAAGGGACAGCTGTAGGAGAGGTGCCTCAGAGCACATTCTGGCTCCTATTCCTTTGGGATGCTGGGGCAGGGGCTGCTGGCGCGGGGCGTCAGGGTAGGGGCTGCCGGCGCGGGACATCAGGGCAGGGGCTGCCGGCGCAGGACATCAGGGCAGGGGCTGCTGGCGCGGGACATCGGGGCAGGGGCAGCGGGGAGGGGGGACGTCAGGGACGGGGAGTTGGGTCGCCAGCTGATTGTCATCAGCCCGCCCCTTAGCAGCTGCTTTCAGGCGGCTGCATTCAGATGCCTAGGGGCAGAGGAGGGTTAGAAAGTGCACCTCAGAGGCGACTCCTGCTTTTTCAGGTGGGTACCCCGAGAGCCAATAGGGGTAGAATATGTGGCTTTACATCGGGGTATTCTGGCCACCTGAAAGAGCCTATAGTCTTACCATTACAAGGTTCATGCAGGAGTCAGATGGAAATGAATACTCATTGAATCTGGAGGTGTGTGACTGTGCACTTGTGAGTCTCCTTCGTGATGGGGAAGAAAAAGAATCAGATGAGTCTTTTAATATGTTGGCTGCTCTTCCAAGGTAGGAGGAGGGGATGAAATTGATGAATGGGAGTGAGGTTTGTATAATTGATTGTTCATCGCCCTCTACAGCTTCCTGTGGTCTTTGGTGGAGCGGTTCCCATTGCTCACGGGTTAGAATCATGGATCTCACTGCTTCTCTTTTCAACTGCAGCTGAAGTTTTAATCCCCAAAATGCTGTGTTTTATCAACTAATTTTCCTTAAGTCATATTTCTGTCAACTCAGAAACCGGTTTGTGGATGACGCTACTTTGAGTCTTAGCTGATCTTAAACTCTTATTTTCCAATTGTTTCACACAATGCGCACAAGTCAAAATTGATTTGCAGATTCCGATGAGTGAGTGAAGTTTATTTTCATAAACACAAGTACAACATCCAGATCCAATGAGGGTCTTAGTTGGCCTCTGATTCCAGGAGCATAAAACTTCCTATAGTAAAAGTCCTAAAATCCGGACTGTTCGGGATTGTGTTGGTCCGGATCCTCGGATAGTATTTCTAAAAGTTCAAATTTAAGGAGGAAGAAAGAACAGGTAAATTTGATCATTTGTTATCCAACAAATACACCATGCTTCATTTATCAAAACAAGCAATTGTAAGGAAAAATAAGGTCAATACTTGACAAAAATGAAAACATACTACAAAAAAAAACATGTAATGCTTGAAATTGTTTAAAAATTAACATTGTAACAGGACAAAAATGGTATACAAATGATTTTATTTGTGCTAAGATGACCTGTATTAAGCATTGGTTAATTGTTGCCGCTGTACATCATGGTATACAAATGATTTTATTTGTGCTAAGATGACCTGTATTAAGCATTGGTTAATTGTTGCCGCTGTACATCAGGGGCGCTGACAGATGCGTGCCCGCATACAAAAACCCATTAAATTAAAAAAAATTCGAGTCCAGATTCTCGGGTGGTCTGGATTTCTGGCATCAGGGTATTTGGACTTTCACTGTAACAATGCTGCAGGTGTAATAAACATATAAGAGCCAATGAGGAGAAGTGACCATGGGACAGGCTCCAAAGGGAGAATGGATTTGATTTCCATTTAAGATAACGTCAGTTGTACCGAATATGAAATGTGAAGATAAAAGTGATTTTGGAAACGAGTCATTCAGCTACTGGGGAGTTCCTCTTCTTGGGTTTGTATGTTGCAGTCTGATGTTTCGATTTATTGTGTTGTGAAACTAGAGTACAACTCCGATTATCCGAAATGGTCGGGACCAGGCCTATGTCGGATAAACGGTTTTTTTGGAGAACCAGTCATTTTTTTAAAATAGCCCAGTAGCCAACAGCAAATCACTTGTATTAACGTTTTAGCAGCAACAAGGGATGGCTTTTTAAGCATAAAAATAATGTTTAATTCTCAGCAAAAAAAAAATGCTGTCCGCTGCCAGTCCTCGACACTTGCCTTCCGCTGCCACTGATCCCTGGGGAGGCTTCCCGGGCCGGTGGAACACTCACTGGCGAGTCACCAGGCTCTTGTCTCCCCGGTCACCAGAGTTCCCGACACTGACTCCGAATCCTTCCTTAGGTCTACTGCACACGCACACCGGGGAGTCAAGTGTGTGGTCGTAGGCCGAGGGGAGGGTTCGGAGTCAGCGTCAGGAGCTCCGGTGACTGGGGAGAGAACACCACTGAGCCTGAGGTCCCACTCCTGCTGACACTGGGATGAGGCATTCTTCTAACCCCTTGCGACTGGGAGACAATTTGAGAGGGAGAGTGAGAGAGAAAAGTCAATAGGGGAAGGTAAAGAAGAAATGGAAAGAGATGGGAGGGAGTTACCTGAAACAAGGACTAATCTCATGATGGGTCAGCTCAGTTCTGAAAATATTTTTTTGGATAAATGAGGATTTTGGATTGTTTCAGATATCCTAATTTATTTGAAATTTTTAGATAGATGTGTCTATCTAATTTATTCTTAAAACATTGACTGGACCTCAAAGGATCATTTAAAAATAAAATATTAACAGATGCTGGAAATACAAAGCAGGTCAGTGTTGTATGTGCATTGTGGAGAAACACATCCTTCGTTCATCACCAAAGTCATAAAGTTTACAATTCTGTAGAACATTGAAGTTGAGGGATAATATGAAGGAAAAGTTGCCAAAATGTGTTTTCAAGCTGTTAAAGTTTTATTCAAGAAAGTTTTTGCACTGCCTCTGTGACAATTATTGTCCTTGTTTACATTGATGTTGTACATAAAGTTCCAATGGTTATTATACAGCTTTTATTTTCAAGTTTGGATTTTACAGTTGCACTATGTTCAAAGATGAGCAATAACGTTTTATTGACTTTTAAAGAATTAAACTCAGTCATTATGCTCATGTCCACACAGGACTGTCATTATAGCCTTGGGTATGGCCTGTGGACCACGGCCTGAGGCACCTCTGTAAGGGACTCTTTCTGGAGGAGGGAGATCAGAGACTCAGCCCTCCACTCTTCCAGGAAGTGCTCCTTGTTAAGCTCGCAGATATTATGCAAGACACAGCAGGCAACAACAACCTCCGACACAAAGGTGGCATTAATATCCACCTCCAGCGACCTTTGAGACAACCAAATCCATTCTCTACAACCATTGTAGCAGAGCTTAGTATGAAGCTTAATGTGCTCTTATGGTGATCAGTGGCGTGATGTGTGAACCCCTTCATCGGCCATTTTTGCAGTGGGGAAGCAGGGTCCCGGATCAAATGTGTAGGTATTTCCACACCATCCACGTTTTTGGAGACCAGTGATACAATCAAATAGAGTGTGTACATGAGAAGGAGCAGAAGGGAACAGTGGCAAAGATGGGGTTTATCACAAACCTCACAGGGTCACATTCACTTGTTAAGGCATCATAATGCACTGTCACCATCACTTATGTCACTGGGGAATAGCTGACCACCTCCATCTTCGGCAATTATGTAAATCGGAGAGTTGACAAGAACGTGAGAATCATGGGTACGACCTGGCCAACCTGCATACATGTCCATGAAGCTGCAAACACTGAGGGTGTCAGCTCAAACCACCTAATGCTTATATTTTCAAGTGAGGATAAATGCTAATAATGGGAAGATCAACCTTACTATCGGTTGTAGTCAACAACAGCCTGCAGATCAATGGAGTGCCACCCTTTTCGATTGTGGTAGGATGCTGGATCATCCTGTGGGGCGATGATGGGAATAAGTGTGCTGCCGATGGCTCCTGAACACATTAGATAACCACCCCTTCTTTCAAATGCCTCCATAGTCTCCAGAAGATGCTCCCCCAGTCGGCAGCCCGATGAAACATGGTGTGAGGTACTTTTTCACCGCTGCAGTCACCTGCCTCACCACTGTGAATGCAGTGGAGATACCAACACCAAAAAGCACATTGACTAAAGGATACTCTCTGGGAGTGGTTGACCACCACAAGGCTGAGTCCGACCCAAGGTTCCAGAGGTCTGCGGCATTTTGTGTTCTTATGCCTCAGGTGTGGCCCCAGTACCCCAACAGTGAAATCGAATGTGACACGAGACATTCATAGATTCTCACGCCACTGGGTATCATCGTATTTTTCAAAACCTTGATCCAAGAGCACGGGACCCTGAGGTCTCTCCCTCTTCCACAGCCTTCTGCTATTATGCACCCATTCAAGATACTCCATTATAACCAAATGCTTTCTACGGTGGACTCTCAGCTCAGCCACACTCTCCTTCTCAAACACTTCACAGATTATATGCAAGAGATCATTGAAATTCTGCCACCTGAGATCAGGAGTTCACTGCCTTTTCAGACCAGTCACTCTTTGCACCGACTTGTAGATAAGAGGCTGTGTGGTGTTGGATTCAGATATCTTCAGGATGTCCAAAGCAGTCTGTCTGATGTCCGCCATTGTACAGAATGAGATGGTATCACTTCCGTCTTTTGCGTGCCGTGACACTTCCAATTGTAGGTAGAACAGACCAAACGCTGGGGATGGCTCCTTGCAAGTGTGAAAGCGTTCAGTGTCCCTGTTAGGAGTGGTCATGTGTGAAAAGCCAAACCTCCATTCCTATCCCAGGACACTGAATGGCCAATTAGTGGGGTGCAAGTGTGAAAGGGGCTCGTGTTTAGTTATTCTGCCCTCTATCATTCTAATCTCCAATCTAAGCCTGTCCTCCCCGACCTTCCATCACTTTTTCACATCATAATTTTGAAATAGCTTCCCATCTGAGCTGATTTCACACCAGACACTTTAAAAGCCGATTGGCGTTAATTCCTGGGATCACTTGCAAGTGTGACAGGGGCCAATGAAGGCCCATCCTCATTCCGTCTGTGGTTAGATATTCCATGCCTGCCAGTTTAATTACACAGCTTGTATTGCAAGAAGGACCATTCGGCCAAACTGGTTCATTTCTCTTTGTTAATGTTCACACTGCCCTCCACCATAACAGTCTAACCTACTTTTCTTTTGCTACCTGGGTTTCTCCCTAAATGTTTCCACGTCATTTCACTTCAACCACTCTGTGGGTGTGAAATCCACATTCTGACTCCATTCCAGATGGATTTTACATTTATTAATTACTTTAATTTTTATTTGTCATCCACGGAACCACAAAAGCCTATAACAAGTAATGTTTGGAGAAGAGAGGCTTTCTGCTCAAACCTGCCTGGCATTTTTAACCTCAAGGACTTTCTTAATATACACTATTCAATCCAGTTCAAGTTTATTATCATCTGATTGTACATAAGCCACCAGATGAATTCTCTGGACCATAATTCACATGCATTCATGCAATACATAAAATATAATATTTTATGTAAATATTTCAGAATGATTTAATCATTTCATCTAGAAGAGACCCAAGGTTACAGGACGCTGTTCAACATTTTCACAGCCTGTAGGAAGAAGGTATTTCCCCGCCTGGCAGTCCTGATTCTGATGCTCCTATGGTAATGCACTCAAGGTCCTCTGTGCTGGATGGTGGGGATCATTATCAATTTTTTTGAGTCCTATTTAAGCAGTGCTCCCGGTGAATGTCCTCAACACGGGAAAGGGAAACCCCAGTGATCTTCGCTGTTTCTACCTTTTCTAGTTTGAAATGCGCCAGAGACTCCAAGTGCCCTCAGATGATATTTCCTTGAAATGCTGTGCACGTTGTCATCCAAGGATCCGCAGAGAAATGAACGCGGAATGGCACAAGAGATGGCTGCTTGAGGAGATGGAAGACCCTGCCTTTTCACCAAGTTCCCTGTGATTACAACATAAAAGTGTAAATCGGGCAGTGGTTAGCCATTGAATGGCTTTGAAGTTTAATGTGCAAAGAAAGGAGTCAGGTAGTTACGGAGCAGCGCTGAAATGTGTGCGGCTTGTGATACTTGCTGCCTGACGTGCCTGAAATTGAATTTGTGGGAGTGTGGGGAGGATTGGGTGTGGATCTGAACTTTAACTGAACACCCTGAGTGTTTTTACTGCAAAACCAATACATGACATTTTTAAATGCATACCATTTGGCCATAAATATTTTTCCTGCCTTCAATTTCTTCCCTCTTCTCACTGTCCCGATGCACCTCTTACCGCTCCAAATGATCACCTGCGTGACATTGCCCCTGCAATTTGTACAATTTGAGTGCTGCTTTAAGTGTGCTACAAGTCTGAGCTTGAAACACAAATAGTTCAAACTCTAAATATTTCATAGCGTATCCATAATTTGGTTTCTCTTTTTTTTACATTTGATTTGGAGATAAACAAGCCCTGCAGAATATCAACATTTACCTGCTCATCTCTTCATTCCTCTTTAAATTTTAATTTTAAAAGGACTGCCCGAGAATCCAGAAAATCCGACGCAGCCCGTATTTTCGGGCTTCTGCTGTATGGCCACGGTAGCTTGAACCACAGAAGGAGTTCTTGAATCGACAGTATCATTTATTGTGCAACCCCAAACTACAGTTCCATCCTGATGGCAGTGACAAGGGTGCATCACAGATCAGGTGGAGCTCGTCCATTTCCTGGACTGATGTCTCGCATGATCAGGGTTGGTAAAGTTGGCGGTTTTCCTTCCTTCTTAATAAAGCGGTGAAATCAGGTGGGTTTTTGTGACATTTCTACAGAATTTAATGGATCACCTCCCTGAGGGATTCTGATGGAATTTTAAAATGTATTTCTTTTTGCTTGCCCTTATGGAGAAACGGTTTGCTGGTCCAAGTTAACGATGCTGAGCAACTTAATTGGCTGTGATTTTTCAGTTCCACTCAGACTCGTGCTTAAAGCTCTTGTCAATTATTCCGCTGCTGTTCTGGGGAAGAGAAATCTTTCTTCAGAGCTAAATGTGCTGTCTGTCAACAGTCGACACAGTGTGTTCCTAAGACTCCTCGGACTGTAAAGGGGATATTAATTTAACCTGTGTATGGTCTTCCATGATGCCAGCATAAACTGAAGTGCTAAGCACCAACTAAGTACTTTTTGTAATGGAGTCATAATTGTAATGTAGGAAATAAGGCAGATAAACTTGTGTGGCAGGTTAATCTCTAGATAATCTGTTTTGATAAGCAGTGAATAAAACTATGATTCTCTCCATTTTACAATACAGGATTAGAGTTTTGATGGTCTAAATTTTGCATTGATATCCATTCTAGTTAAACAACATCTGGGTTATTCAATAAAATCAGAGCATGCTTATGATGAATGTGATAGTACAGCTTCTATCACCAATGTGTATATGTACATATGTACAGATGGTAGTGTAGGATGACTGTGATTCATATCACACTTACTGGCAGGTCTTAAAGGATTGCTCCTAGTCAGACCAGGTCATTCTGGACTGATCGATCTACTTGTGATATGCTCCAGTCTTTTAGTTAATAAAAGCCTTGGTTTGAATCAACAAGTCTTTGGTTCTTTCGATGCACATTACAATGGCATTGTGCTATTATTAATCTTTAGGTTATATTATATATATATATATCCCTGTCCATCCACACAGTCTGTTCTAAGTGCGTCTATATATATATATACACACACACACACACACACACACACACACACACACACACACACACACACACACACACACACACACACACACACACACTTAGAACAGACTGTGTGGATGGACAGGGAAAGACAAACACAGAAACCATTTTGGGAGACAAGTATCTGATAATTTATTGTTCAGTTGAAGCTGTATAAACAACCATAGAAGTGATTCTCCATTGAAATTAAAGACAATAACATTTACTTAGAGAAATACCTGTATACACATGAAAGCCATCTATTTGTTAGTTGGACAAACAGCCTGGAAGCATTTGTTTGTAAACTTTTGGAAAAGTTGGAACTTGAAACACTCAGAGAAAGACACGTGTATAGACAAGCAGGTGACCATCTGCCATGATTCATGCTTTTTGAGAAATGAAACAGAAGCCCACAGTGATGTCATGTGATTATGATGGCAGGCAGGATGCCTAGATTCATCTGAAGTCAGAGATGCAGTGACCTTCAATTAGAAAGGTGTGTTCTCCTTTTGACAGGGAAGAGGCACAGAATCAATGTGGGCTTGGGAAAAGTCGGCCATTTGACTGCTTCTCTTGGTCAAGAGAGAGCAGAGCCACTGTAATAATTTTTAATGGTTACTTCATTGAACTCTTGCCTGGGTTTATGTAATGATTGTGTGAAACACAAGATCCAAAGCATCCGTGCAAGAGGGAGAATTGTGGAAAAAGTAATTCGTATGAAGAAATATTTCTCTGAAAGCAAATCTACAAGGATTCATGAGTTTGAGAACTTTTGAACAGCAGTTTTAAAGACTCTGAGTTTCAACACAAAAGATTTCTGAGACTGAACTTCAAAATCATCTCTTCAGAATTGTGCACAGTGGAGTTAAGTTTAGAGTTAAGTAAGATTTTATATTATAAAAAATTATTCATGCTGCTGGTCTTTGTTGTTACAGCTGGAAACTTGGGACCAGTCAGACAACATCTGTTGGGATGTTGTAATGGAGTTTGGGTTGTTGTTGGGAGGCCTGGAGGTATGCAGTTTCCCTCACTAATGCATATGGAATCTCTATGTCCACTTAATTATTTATTTTAGTACATGCCTGGGGGTCTCTCAGGGATCAAGGATTCTATAAAGGGGTCGATGATCTAAAAGGTTTGAGGTCCCCTGTCCTGGATTATGGCAACAGGCCCTTCAGAGCACTTATCCATGCCAACCAAGTGGCATCCCTGTGGTAGTCCTATCTGCAACTCCCTATTAAATTCTAAACCATTCCTATCCACGCATTTGTCCAAATGCCTTTTAAAATATTGTCATTGTGAACCCCTCTATCACTTCATCCAGCAGCTCATTCCACAAATCTGCCACCATCTGTGTCGAAAATGTCGTCATTTGGGCCTCCTATGAATCTTTGCCCTCTTCCTTTACACCTGTGCTCACTAGTTTTGAATTCCTTTACCCTGAGAAAAGTTGTGAAGATTTACCTCGTCTGTGTCCTTTTATGATTTAAAAAAATAAACTTCTCTAAGAGAAGCCTCCTATCCTCCAGGGGATAAATGCCCTAGCCTAACTTATCTCTCCTTGAAAATTAGCCCGAGTTCCAACGATATCCTGGTCAATCATTTCTGCACCCCCTTACAGCTTAATGTCATCCTTCCTAACACTGGGAGACTATTCTGTGTGTGGTCTCGTCAGTTAGAAAAATCCCTTTGAAAACCTTGACATATTTTATCTGAGACGTTTTAAAAGAGAACACAAGTCGAGTCATTCTGTTATTTAACACACACACACACACACACACACACACACACACACACACACACACACACACACACACACACACACACACACACACACACAACCACACACAACCCCTCCCTGGGGCGCAAACTTTGCCGAAGGAGACAGGTTGCAGAAAATGCTGCTCAAGCGAAAAATGGTCTTCAGTTGTTAAAATTTGGGTGTCAAAGTACATTGTTCTTTGGTTCATTTGACATGTTGTATTGCAGGAGCATAATTTGAATGTATTTGTTAATTATCACGTCCACCAAGACACAGTGAAAATCCTTTTGTGTGTTTTCAGGACAACTCAACCTCACGTGGTACAGCACATGGAGCATCAATAAAAGCAATGTGTTAAACTTTAATTTGGACATACAGCACGGTAACAGGCCATTTCAACCCACAAGCCCATGTCGCCCAAATTACACCCCATTAAACTACAACCCCCTCCCTGATATGTTTTGAAGGGTGGGAGGAAACTGGAGCCCCTGGGGAAAACCCACGCAGACACGGGGAGAACGTACAAACTCCATACAGACAGCGTGGGATTCGAAGCCCTGGTCCCGATCGCTGGTGCCATTAAGGCATTGTGCTGACCTCTACGCCAATCAAGACAAAAATGCAGAGTATGGTATTGAAGAGAAAAATACTGTCGAGCAGAGCTTGAGAACAGAAGAAAGCAAACCCCATCGCCCGTGCAGTAGAGGAAGTTCGGACGGCGGCCCCATTTGTTTCTCTCTGGGGAGGCAGAGACACAACCTTTAAGTCGCCCCTGCCCGGCCCCGCCAGCCCAGTGACATCTTCGCCATTGCCAGCCTGGCCGACCCGGACTGGATCAACACTGGGGAATCGGCAGCATCCTGTAGCTGTACCGGGGCATTCTGGAAGATCTGTCTTGGATGCCACCCGCTCCCTTGAGGCCAAAGCCTCTTCAGGCAAAGGCTAGGAGAAGGCAACTCTGACTTCAAATCCTTGGGCTTGGCTCGCCCAGCTGTCAGTATCTGGAAAGGGCCCCAGCTATGGGCAAATAGCACATGTCAGTCTGGCAGTAGGGGCTAGCAGCTGTGACAGAGCGCAGGAAACAGTTTCCATAGCGGTCTGCAGCCGCAAACTCGGTGGCCGAAGGATCCAGAAGGTCAACGACCAGCGAGCATAGTCTTGGAACAGACCACCACGGGGCAATCCCGCATCACTCTGGCTGTCATGCCTCACACTCAGCCAAGCCCAGTGACGTGCGACCCAGAGGGAGGCGTTTGTCCTGGGCAAGTCCTTGCCCTGGTACACGGTGCCTAAAGCTGAAAAGCTACAAGGCACTGTGTTCATCTTCACTTGCGAAGGGATGGGCCATAGATGTTTTTAGACTAATGCATCTTTAACAGGAAGGGAATGGAGACTGTGTGATTAATATGGGGTCTGTTCTTCAATATATTGGCTGCTTTATTAAGGCATGAAGATGGACGAGAGGCTTGTCTGTGCAATTGCTTGAGCTGTGTTCACACTGCTCTGTAGTTTCTTGGGGCAGAGCAATTCACAAGCCCAGCTGTTATGTATCAAGGCAGCAAGCTTTCTAAGTGCATCATATATAAACAAAATTGGCGAGTGTCAATAGGGACATGTCCAATTTCCTCAGTCAGGGCACTTCCTCTGCCATAGCCTCACTGTAGAGGTGTCAAGACAGGTAGGTCATGATATTTACGACTGAAAACTAAAATCTCTCCACCAACTCTCCAGACAGGGGTGCGTGCTCCAGCCAGCTTTCTGATAGAAGTGATCAGTTATTTTATCCTGCTGGCATTGAGAAAGGTTGTCCTGACACCAAGCCACTGTATTCTGTGTCTCCTTCCAGTGCTCTGTCTTGTCATTATCCATTTTACAAAGCTAGATTTACCTTGTACAACACGGTTAAGACGTTCCAAGCAGGTTCTGTGTTATGGAAACTGCGCTGTTCAAAACATTATTACAATGCACTTTAATGTAATATGTTTCAATCCTACTATTATTTATTCTTTTACCCAGAACTCTTAGGCAAACTCTTTATTGGCAACATGTGAACATTGTTTATTGAAGGAAATATTTGTCTAATGTAGTTTTCACCTTCTTTAGTCTATGTGAATATCTTTATAACATTGAATAAAATTTTGCTATTCTTGCCAAACTCTAATGCTTCTCTTGACACTTGGTTCTGCAACCATAAGGGCCATCACAAGCCTCATGGATTTTTCCAATAAATGCTGATAATTGATGTAAGGGTGAATTCTTTCATTGGCACTTATTAATATCTTCATTTTGCAGTTGATCTTCATATAAACATTGTCAATCCATTTCGATGAGAGTTTCATCATCAAAGTTCACTTGAATGCGGATTAAATGCACATTGTCACAGTCTAAAGTTTCAAATTCCAGATCCAATCTCCTCAATATCCTGAGAGACAGCTTTAATTTGAACTTCAGATCCAGTAATATCATGTACATTATGCAGTAGAAGATCACACCAAACAGCCCTCATGTTGCTTGCAGTCACTTCGAGCCAGGATTCACCGACGTTTTCGACTGCATTCTTGATGCTATAAGCTTTCCAAAACTGTTCTAAAGTCATGGGATTTTCTCCTGTTGTAGCTTTAATGGCTTGAGAAAACGTTTGCCGCAAATATTAAGCCTTTAACGTGGCAATGACACCCTGATCCATGGGCTGCAGCAAAGAGGTCATGTTAGGGTGGGGGGGGGAATTATTTTGACATTTTCATTCAACTCAGAAACTGCATTTGTGAATGAGCTGGTGCGTTGTCAAACAAAAACAAAACTTTAACTCCAAGTTATTGTCTCTGAAGTAACGTTCGGTTGTAAGACCAAAATAGGTTGGAAACCATTCTTCAAACAATTGTCACCCAGGCATATCTATTGGATCACCATATTACATGGAGTGCACTGTTTCTATAGCCTTTAAGAGCCCATGGATTCTCAGAATGGTACACTAGCAGAGGCTTTCATTTAAAGTGCTCAGACCCATTTCCGCCAAGTACAAGTGTCTTTTGAAACCTTACAATCTGGTTGAGATTTTTCTTTTACGGCTTAAAAAAAAGTGCATGATGGCATCTTTCTCCAAAATAATCCGGTTTTGTCCACATTGAAAATGTCCTCATCTTTGTAGCAATCACTTCTTGCAGTTCAGTCGGAAAGCTGGGAGCTGCATCACGATCAGCACTTGCAGATTTGCCGCATGTTTGCACATGATGGAGCCCCGTGCATTTTTTGAAGTTTGTAAAACTAACCACGACTTGCTGACGAAATTTCCCTTTCCTTTCGTTTTCTTTTAATGTCCAATGGAGGTTTGTTGCTTGAGCTTGAATTGTCTTTGGACTTCCTGGGATTCTTTTCTGGTTGTAATCTTCAGTCCAGATCATTAAAAGGCGCCCCATATTTTCCACTGCAGAACTTCTATGTCTAACAATCACTTTAGTCACAAGATCCTATTGTCATTCCATGTTCTCTATCCTTGATTTGATTTTGAATAGACCGTTTGTTCACACCTTTGTCTCGTGCTATTTTAGTAAACAATGCACCTGAATAATTTCCAGTTTCTTTTCCAGTGTTAGCCATTTACATTTATGCCATGGATTGCCTTCACCGCGTTTCTCTTTTCCATTCATATTGTTGGTGAGGATGAACTTTTACACCACACAATTAGAATATTATGGAGCAGCCACAGCCTTCCCGCTCAGAGTCTCAAGCGATGCTAAAACAAGTTGAGCAATAACGAGATTGAATGAACATTGTTGCTGACAGGTTAAATTATTGCATCACTGTTGGTAACACAATAGTAATAAAATTATAAACCATATTATATTAAAACGTGCAGTTCAAAACCGTGTTCAACATGATTTGCCTGTATTTGAATTGGAGCAGTACTTGGTTATACACTCTGAATGGTGTCAAGTTAGGAAAAGGGGAAGGATAACGAGATCTCGGTGTCCTTGTTCATCAGTCACTGAAGGTAAGCATGCAGGTACAGCAGGCAGTGAAGAAAGCTAATGGCACGTTGGCCTTCATAACAAGGGGAGTGGAGTATAGGAGCAGAGAGGTCCTTCTGCAGTTTTACAGGGCCCTGGTAAGACCACATCTGGAGCATTGTGTGCAGTTTTGGTCTCCAAGTTTGAGGAAGGACATTCTTGCTATTGAGGGAGGGCAGCATAAGTTCACAGGGTTTGTCCCAGGATGGCGGGGCTGGGCTCGTATGCACTGGAATTTAGAAGGATGATAGGGGATCTGATTGAAAAATATATGAAGGGATTGGAAATGCTAGAGGCAGGAAATGTGTATCCGATGTTGTGGGGGTCGGGAGGGGTCCAGAACCAGAGGCCATGGTTTAAGAATAAGGGATAGACCATTTAGAACAGAGTGGAGGAAGACCTCCTTCACTCAGAGAGTTGTGGATCTGTGGAATTCTCTGCCTCACAAGGCAGTGGAGGCCAATTCTCTGGATGCTTTCAAGAAAGAGTTAGATAGAGCTGTTAAACTGTTAAAGATAGTGGAATCGAGGGATATGGAGAGAGGACAGGAACGGGGCACTGATTATGGATGATCAGCCACGATCACAGTGGATGGCGGTGCTGGCTTGAAGGGCCGAATGGCCTACTCCTGCACCTATTGTCTATTAGTGCATGCAGCCTTGTGAGACACTATTTTAAGGATAATGAGGTTGTCGTACACATTGCAGAATGTGCACTGAAATTCGTTAAAACCTACGGTGCTGAAATAAATACTAAATACAAAAGGTAATAAATATTTGTAGCTATTCTAATGTGTTTTTTTTTTAAAGTGACTTTGCAATAGTGCGGAGGGTCCTTTTGTAGTGTCCAAGCAGTCTCTGATTAGTGTCACGAGCGGAGGTTCAAGATGTTGGTAGTCGTTGAAAAGAAACCGTTCTTGAGCCTGTGGGGTTCTGGTCTTTGGGCTTCTGCACCTGTAAACATTTGATAGAGTAATCAACAACATGCAAAATCTCCTCAGACTCCTAAGAAACTAGGGGCATTGGTGTGTCATCGCAAAGGAGGTATTGTTGACAAAGTTCAATGACTGCAGACTGCTCGTCAGGGATCCCGTAACATCCAGTTAGCTAAGGTTTGCAAACAATTGTTCCAAGTTTCGTCTTTTTATTGCCGGGTTTCTTTAAAGTGCTCTTCTTTGATTTGTGTCACATAAAAAGCAATGTATGGAGTTTCATAAAACCTTTGTAGAGGAGCAATGTTTGCATATATAGAGCTGAGATCTTCACAGAGGCAGTGGATTTACTCAATCTCTTGATTGGATAATCTTATGTCCTTTGTTCAATAACATGAGTCTGGTCCACAACTATTAACAGGACAAGACGTACTGAATGAAGTTGGTTGTAATTCCTTAGATCTTGACTGAACTGCCCAACAAAAGTTGAATGCTTGTTGTATGAAAAGTCACCTCTCAAGTGGGAAACAGGTCAGAAAAGTCACCTCACCTGCCCATCAAGGATTGGATCCACTCATAGGCAAAGCTGCCACGCAATTGGTTCTCACATGTCACACGGGCACACCAGCTGGCTGCAGTTTGAAGCCCACCGTGCGGCTCTCTTGTTCCCCTGAGACGATCCCTGAGTTCCACTCCAGTATGCGAGCTGCAGGCAACGCCGGAGTAACGGTTGTGAGGGGTCTGATCCAGGTTGCGAGCCATGGGTGATGCTGGAGAACCAGTTGTGAGGTACATGCCGGATAAGTGGACCACGCTTGCTTATTATCGAGGGGGTGGTGGGTATTGTTTGTGTAACCTCACATCCCAATCAGGAGTTGGGATTACCATTTGCCCCTTTTAACCTCCTGAGACCCGGGTGCAAATACTGGGGCAAAGGTGCTGGAAACACCATTCAAATCGTAGGGGGATCGACCCATTAAATTGCCAACCTGGGGATTTAAGGGGGATCCCGGCCCCTGCAATGACGCATCATGTACTCACTGGAAGTAGCGCCGATGCCTGGTGATGCGCACACGCAAGTGCTGATGTCACTGGAATAAGCGGTTCGGCCATTTTCCTGTTCAAATCGGCCTTGCACGCGACCCTAGGTCAGTTTAACTGGGTTCCCTGACTGCCTCTGAGGTAGGTCAGGGATCCGGTTGGATTCCGGCAGGGTTGACCGGGTTGGACCCTTTCTCACTGCTGCGTTACTGGGACATTAACTGAGCAAATTGCCTCGATAACCCCATTTCACACGGCAGTTTGAAAGGGCCTACTGGTTAATTAGCATCTGATATGCATGATCTGGGTGTTACTGCTTTGTATGTGTGTGTGTGTGTGTGAGTGTTCCCTGATGTGAACTTGGCCACATATAAATAAAGATTATAATTGACTACTAACATGCGTCCAGGACTTGTTGCAGCTTGAACCCTTCACTTTTGTTCTTGCCATTACAATGTTTTTAACACTGTGTCTATGGATGATGTTATTGGCCTAAATTTAGATTTGAGACACATTCGCTTTCTAACTCTAGATCTTTAAGAACAATTCACAAAATAAAAATAAAGACACAACAGGTGTTAGTCAGCTGTGAAGAAAACAGCTTTCTTGTATTGTATTTTTTTTTTGTAATTCTTTATTTATCGCACTATGAACCATATCACCAATATATTTACAGATGTATCTCTTAAAATATTCAGTGACATTTTCTCTTTTTTCCCCCCATCCCTCCCTTCCCCTTACCACCCCCCTCCAAAAACAGTAAATATTGGACATATAAAATACAATAAAACAATATCTTTATACAAAAGGAATACAAACAAAAAAGACGCATCATCTACTTATTCACATTAAATCTGATCGTGTTTATCTTGTCGTTTTAGGTGATGGTGGTCCTAGGCCTGCTCTTTCTGTTATGTTCCATATATGGTTCCCAGGTTTTTTCAATCATTGTGACTTTGTCTTTTAAATTATATGTGATTTTTTTTTGCCTGTGGGATACACTTAAACTTGGTTATATATTCCATTAATGTTTATAGTCATATGATCCATCGTAGCCATCTTATATCTTTATTTTCACTTTTCCGCCTCTTTACCACCTCCCCTTTTTTTTCCATTACTGTTTTTTAAGTTTTCCTTTTTAATCTCAATATATGACAATGCATTTAAGACTTGAAATACCTCAACAGTCCCCACAAGCAATAACCCTTTAACCCCAAATGAACCTCCCCTCCTTGGATTGCCTCCTGTCTCTTGATGGCAACCACAACTCCCCTTTCCATTCAGTTTGCGAACAAGCATCAACCGATTTCGCAGTGACCATTCCCCCCCACATGCCCCCTCAGAGAACATTATTTTCCTATACTTATAACAAAGCTCTCTCTCGTTTTTTCCTTCCCTTTCTTTTATCCATCTTTAAATCTTTATATATACATTATCTTTACTTTATATTTTTGTATATTTTCTTGCCAGTCATCCTTGTCACTCCTCCTCCTCTCTTCTCCAGTCCTGCAAATGTTCAGCAAATTCCTGGGCTTTCTTTGGGTCTGAGAACAGTCTATTTCCATTCCCCAGGAATGGATACTTTGAGTACTGCTGGATGTCTTAATATAAAGTTATACCCTTTCTTCCATAAGATTGTTTTTGCCGTGTTGAATTAATTCCTCTTCTTTAAAAGTTTGAAGCTTATGTCTGGGTAAAAAAAAATTTTTTGTCCCTTATATTTCAATGGCTTATTGTCTTCTCTATCCTTCTTTCTTGCCTGCTGCAGTTTTTTTTCTCTTGTCGTATATCTTAGAAATTTTACCAATATGGATCTCGGTTTTTGATGTGGTGGCGGTTTCGGTACTAGCACTCTATGCGCCCTTTCGATTTCTATTTCTTCATGTGAATCTGTCATTCCCAGCACCTTATTTTTATGTTGTTTCGCCTACTGTAGTTTTCCAATAAGTCAATTTTTTCTGAGAATAAATCTTGTGTCTCTTTAATTTTTTTCCCGCTCTCTTCCAACTTCTCTCTTAAATCATTTATCTCCATTTCTACAGCAGCTTCTCATTCCTCCACATTTTCTACTCTTTTCCCTATTTCAGTCATGACCAACTCTAAGCTTTCCATTCTGTCTTCAGTTCTTTTCATTTTTCTTTTGATTTAACTAAATTCTAATGATAGCCATTCTTTTAATGACCTCATTTGTTCTTCGAAAAATGCTTTATCTAAACTTTGTCCTTCTATTTTACCTTCTTTCCTTTGAAATACTTGGTCTTCTTCCTCCTCTTCTTCTATGCCTGTATCTTTGTCTGTGTCATCTTCTTTTCTCTCTATCTTTGTATCTTCATCCTTCTCTGGTGAGCTGCTTCTGTGTTCTTGCTGGGCCTCCAGCTGCTGTGTCTCCTGTTGTTGGGCCTCCTGCTGCAGGTCGACCCGCTGCTGGGTCTCCTGCTGCAGGTCGTCCCCCTGTCGG
Organism: Narcine bancroftii; assembly: GCF_036971445.1. Taxonomy (NCBI): domain Eukaryota; kingdom Metazoa; phylum Chordata; class Chondrichthyes; order Torpediniformes; family Narcinidae; genus Narcine; species Narcine bancroftii. The sequence continues at coordinate 316,323,217 of NC_091469.1, read as the reverse complement.
TCGCCCCATTGCCACTCACCCTCTTCCAGCCCTTCATTCTCTTTCTTACCACTCTTCTTTTCTTCTTTCTTGTTTAGTTACCCCAGCTGAACACTCCGATACTGGGTGTCGCTCCGCAGCTGGCCGCTCTACGGCTGGCATTAACCTTTTCTTTTACTTGTGCACTGTGCATCTCTTCTTGGCTCTGAGAGCCATTTTTGGAGTCCGCCGGTTGAGAGGACACCGTTCCTCTGGGTACTCACCAACACCAGAGATCGCCCACTCCTCTCCATGGTGGCTCTCTACTTCGATGTACGGGTAAGGCCTTCTTCTTTCTTCTCCAGTGATTTTTCTTCTTCCCTTTACTTTTTCTCTTTTGGGTGACATCTTCTGTCTCTTCATCTCTCTCTTCCTGTATTTTATGTTTATTGAGCTCTGCTTTTTCACACTTTTTTTTCTTTTCTCTGGAGAGGGCTGTTTCTACCCGACCAGCCATTACTCCGTCACGTGACTCCATCAGGTTTCTTGTTTTTTAAAGGGAAATTGAACCCCATCATCACAACTGGGTTTATAGGTAAGATTGAACAAGGAAGATGAACTAGAAGGAAGGACAATCATCGTGCAGGTCTTTATAAAACTCAACAGTTCATCTTTTTTCCTGCTTTTCAGAGAAGTTCAGTTAAATGGAAAAGAACTTGTCTTTGAGCATGAGGTCGATGCAAATTGAGCATAGAATTAAAACTGACCCTCAAGGCTCCATTATTGAGTGGATTATCTTTCAAATTAAAATCTCAGGAAATGGCCACAGGGTCGTGGAAAGTAAGGAAAACCAGCAGTGAGGTCATGGGACCTGTACAGATTAAAGAGGAGGAAGCAAATAAAGGTGGATAAATCCCCAGAGTCTGACAAGATTTTCCTTCGAACCTTGAGGGAGGCCAGTGTAGAAATTGCAGTGGCTCTGGCAGAAATATTTTAAAAGTCATTAGCCATGGGTGAGGTTGCCAGAGGATTGGAGGGGAGTTCACGTTGTTCCATTGTTTAAAAAAGGCTCCAAAATTAACCCTGCAAATTATAGGCCGCTGAACCTGACATCAGTGGTAGGTAAATTACTGGAAGGTGTTCTAAGAGATCGGATATACAATTATTTGGACAGCCAGGAACTGATTAGGGATAGTCAACATGGCTTTGTGTGTGGTAGGTCATGTTAAACCAATCATAGAGTTTTTTGAGGAGGTTACCAGGAAAGTTGACAAAGAAAAGGCTGTGGATGTTGTCTACATGGACTTTAGTAAGGCCTTTGACAAGGTCAAGAAGGTTCAGACACTAGGTATCCATGGTGAAGTAGTGAACTGGATTCGACAATGGCTGGACAGGAGAAGGCAGAGAGTAGTGGTGGATGATGGCTTCTCAGACTGGAGGCCTGTGATTAGTGGTGTGCCTCAGGGATCAGTGCTGGGACCATTGTTGTTTGTCATCTATATCAATGATCTGAATGATAATGTGGTCATTTGGATCAGCAGGTTTGGAGATGACACTAAGATTAGAGGCATTGTGGACAAGATTCAAGATTTGATTTCTTGTTATGTAATCTTTGGCTTGGCTTCACGGACGAAGATTTATGGAGGGGTAATGTCCACGTCAGCTGCAGGCTCGTTTGTGGCTGACAAGTCCGATGCAGGGCAGGCAGACACGGTTGCAAGGGAAAATTGGTTGGTTGGCAGAGCCGTTGTCATACCCACACTCCTGTTCGGCTCCGAATCATGGGTCCTCTACCGGCACCACCTACGGCTCCTAGAACGCTTCCACCAGCGTTGTCTCCGCTCCATCCTCAACATCCATTGGAGCGCTTTCATCCCTAGCGTCGAGGTGCTCGAGATGGCAGAGGTCGACAGCATCGAGTCCATGCTGCTGAAGATCCAGCTGCGCTGGATGGGTCACGTCTCCAGAATGGAGGACCATCGCCTTCCCAAGATCGTGTTATATGGCGAGCTCTCCACTGGCCACCGTGACAGAGGTGCACCAAAGAAAAGGTACAAGGACTGCCTAAAGAAATCTCTTGGTGCCTGCCACATTGACCACCGCCAGTGGGCTGATAACGCCTCAAACCGTGCATCTTGGCGCCTTACAGTTTGGCGGGCAGCAACCTCCTTTGAAGAAGACCGCAGAGCCCACCTCACTGACAAAAGGCAAAGGAGGAAAAACCCAACCCCAACCAACCAATTTTCCCCTGCAACCGCTGCAACCGTGTCTGCCTGTCCCGCATCGGACTTGTCAGCCACAAACGAGCCTGCAGCTGACGTGGACTTTTTACCCCCTCCATAAATCTTCGTCCGCGAAGCCAAGCCAAAGAAAAAGAAACAACAGTGCCATATTACATGAAATTGCTTTTGCCTGGAAAAATAGGCTGAAAAATGGCAGATGGAGTTTAATGCAGACAAGGGTCATGTGTTGCATTTTGGAAGGACAAACCAAGAAAGGCATTGTGGAGTGTGGTAGAACAGAGGGATCTGGGAATACAGATACATAATTTCCTGAAATTTGCATCACAGGTGGACAGGGATGTAAAGGGAGCTTTTAGCATGTTGGTCTTCATAAATCAAAGTATTGAGTACAGGATTTGGGATGTTATGGTAAAGTTGTATAAGACATTGGTGATGCGAAATTTGGAGTATTATGTGAAGTTTTGGTCACCAAACTACAGGAAAGATAATCAATAAGATAGAATGAGTGCAGAGAGGATTTACTAGGATGTTGCCCGGACTTCAGGAACTGAGTTACAGGGAAAGATTAAACAGGACTTTATTCCCTGGAGCATGAAAGAATGAGGGAAGATTTGATCGAGGTATTTAAGATTATGAGGGGGATAGACAGAGCAAATGTAGATAGGCTGATTGCAGGTGAGATACAAACCAGAGGACATGGGTTAAGGATGAAAGGGGAAAAGTTTAAGAGGAACTTCCTTAGATAGAGAGTGGTGAAATCTACCAGCTGAAGTGGTGAATGTGGGCTCAATTTTAACATTTGAGAATTTGGACTGGTACATGGATGGGAGGGGTGTGGAGGGATATGGGCTGGGTACAGGTCAGTGGGACTAGGCAGAAAAAAAAGTGGTTTGGCACAGACTAGAAGGGTTGAAGGGGCCTGTTTCTGTGCTGTAGTATTCTTTGGTTCTGAGACAAACCCAAGGATCATTTCAAAATGCATAAAATGCAAACCTTTAGAGAAGACATTATTTCTAATGTTCTGACCAACATCTTTGCCTCGACCAATTTTGCTCATTTTAATTTATCTCGCCGTAACCCAATTGTTTGTGAAATCTTGCTACTTGTGAATCAGCTATCATATTTCTTGCATTAACACAGTAAAATCATGGAACCTTTACAGTACAGAAAACAGGCCATTCAGCCCTTCTAGTCCATGTTGACCATGATTCCGCTAGTCCCCTTGACCTTCTCTCATTCCATAACCCTCCAGATCTCTCCCACCCACGTGTCTATCTAATTTATTCTTAAAACATTGACTGGACCTCAAAGGATCATTTAAAAATAAAATATTAACAGATGCTGGAAGTACAAAGCAGGTCAGTGTTGTATGTGGATTGTGGAGAAACACGTGGCCTCCCTGCCTGTCTGGAATATTGTGGATTGTGGGTGATCTCATGTCTTCCCCATATGAAACATACTCAGAAGTCACATCACCTGCCAATCAAGGTTGGATTCCGGCCACCTAATAGAGCACACCTTGCTGTTAGCTCCTTTAAATGACCGAGGGTCGTGATTGGCTAGACGCCCAGATCAGAACTGTATAAAACATCATTGCACAGCACATTCTTTCCTTCTGCCTCATGGTCCAAGCCCCAGACATTGCTCCATCCCAGGTTGCTAGGATATCACTGGAAGTGTCACGGGTAAGGTGTGCACTACACTTAAGCTGATCCATAGTGCTGTATATATCATTGCAGAGAGCCACACCACCCATTACAGGGATCGGGAGTGTCTGTGATAGAAGATAGGCAGCAACTGGTATCGGACTCTAACCTGGGTCTGATGTGAATGGCTACATAGTTGTTCAGTAGTATAGTAATTGAGTATCATTTAACGCTCTCCCCTGTTTGTCTCCTGTGTGTTCATTAAAGTTACCTGTGATTGTAACTCATGCGTCCAGGCTCGTCTCTCTGGGAACCCACCGTACCTGATACCCTTCCGCACACAGCAGACAGGCAACATCGGAGATGGAGATAATATTTTGACAAATTACCTTTCAATGGAATTTTACTCATTGTCTGTAAAAGTGGTCACAAAAGTTTACAGTTTGTCCCCTCTTTCAGGTTGTGACGCATCCGATAAGTAGATCTTTGCTTTACTCACAACTCGCATTGTAGTTGGGAAGTACTTTCCTTCGGCCCCTGTTGGCTTCCACTGGTTTCAGTTAATATCTTGGATTGAACTGAATTTTCTTGTTTTTGGTTTGATTCGCGTGCAAATTTTGTTTTCTTGGAGAGGGATTCTATTCTGCTGTGTTTAAAATCAATGTTGCTTTGTTCAGTGAAGAAATCCGAGTTCAGTAAAACTGTATAGTATCCACCACCTATGGGGATTTGTAGATGCCATTTAAGTGAATTTTCCGGTTGCTTGAAATTGGTGAACTGAACCTGAGAGGGCTCTGATTTTAAACTCTTTTTTAAAAACTTGATTTATTTTCCACAATATTTTAGCTGGTTGCTTGAATTCTGGAAGTTTTACACCACCCGGACCTTGACTCAAGCTACGAAGAACCAACAGTCTTCATTGAGGTCACTCATCTCAATGGTGCCAACAGGTTTTGCTTCCTGGGCAGCACAATAACATCCTCAGCTTCCGTAGATGTAGAGACTGAGTCAAGAACCAGAAAGGCCTGGTTTGCCTTTGATCAGCTGAAAGATCGAGTTGGGCCACAGAACATCAGGTTGGCCACTAAGTGCAAGGTGTGCAGGGCCATGGTCATATCAGCCTTACTCTAAGGATGTGAGACGTGGTGCCCAATCTGAGTCACTTATATCAGCTTGACCAACTGCAGCAGCATCACCTACGTTCTCTGACAAAGATCACCTGGCGAGACAAGGTCTCCAATATCAAGGTCCTTTCTCGAGCCGGAATGCCAACAATTTCAACCTTGGAGATGTTAGCCCAACTGCGCTGCGTAGGACATGCTGTCAGAATGCCTGATGGAAGGCTGCCCAAGGACATCCAGTACGGCCAACTGTCCAGTGGTACCCAAAAATAAGGAGGCCAGCGACTACGGTACAAGGATGTTCCGCACAGGAGCCTCAAGGAAGCTGACATTGCCCCATCAACATGGGAGGATGTGGCTCAAGATCGCTCGCGGTGAAAGGACACCATCAGAAAAGGCATAGACGCTGCTGAGAACAAGCTCAAAGAGGCAACAGAGGAAAGGCACGAGGTGCACCACAAAACAGCTTCTGCCCTTCATGTCTCTCCAGGCCCCACTTGCCAAGGATGTGGCAAGCAGTGCCTGTCAAAGATCGGCCTGTATACCCACTCCAGGACGTAATATCAAACCCCACAAACTGCCTGAAAGGAACCATCATCATCCTATGGGATGGATCGCCAGAAGAGAAGAATTCTGGATAATGGGGATTTTACTGCATTCTGATCCAAAGGAAGACAAAGGTCAACAATTGCTGCGATTCTGTTCATAATGGTCAGTATGACGATTATTCAAGGTTCCTCCTTGAATGTTTCCTGACTCGGGTTGCAGTACAGATGCCCTGGCATTAGATTTCGCTTGATGGATGAATGCATTTGGATGGTCTGGTTCAGCTGATGGAGTAAGTGATGCACTATGGTTAGTTATGCCTGAGGCAGAGGGAGTAGCTTGGCTCGAATTCTCCTGGGAGGGGAACTTCAGCTCCGATTATTATCGTTCAAAATGAGGAAACATCAGGCATAGCTAGATTGGGCTTTGTTGTGTTGTTTCCCCACATCCACCACCACTATCTGATGAGCTCCAGGCCTGAGGGAAAAAAATGCAGACACTAAGTTTAGCAGCTGTTGCAGATCTCTTCAGATTCAACTCAGGAGTGATTTCTAACTCTTCAGTAAGAATGCAGTACATGAAAGAGCAGCTGTCTCTTTGTTCAAACAGCACACTTTACTTCCCTGTCAATTTGGCCCGCAATACCAGTGTTATGCTTGACGGACAAATCAAAGATTATGCAGTCTGGCGATTGCATTGCTTGTAACACAGAAGGAACTTGACCTTGGGTGAAGCAGTCTGCACACTGAACGGCCCAATGTGCCAACTTGAACTCTTTCGGAATCAGAATTTATTGTCACGAACGTGTTACAAAATTAGTTGTTTCGCAGCAGCATCACAGCACAAATCTTTGTATAAACCACGTTACAAAATAAATAAAAATAGTGCAAGAAAAAGTCAAAGTCAGGCAGTGTCTGTGGTTCATTGATTATTCAGGAATCTGATGGCAGCGGAGAAGAACATAGAACACAGAGCATACAGCACAGTATAGGCCCTTTGGCCCTCAATGTTGTGCCGACCCATATATTCCTTCCTTAAAAATAAGTACTAAACCCTCCCTAACCTATAACCCTCTATTTTTCTTTCATCCAAGGTCTCTATGCAAAAAAAGACCTACCCCTGATGTCTCTGCTAAACTTCCCTACCTTAACTTTGTACATGTGTTCTCTGGTGTTGGCTAATCCTGCCCTAGGAAACAGCTGCTGGCTGTCCACTCTATCTATGCCACTGTGCCCTTCTTTAGGCTCCTGGACCTTTTCCCTGATGGTAGCAGAGTGAAGAGGGCATGGCCTGGGTGGTGGGGGACTTTGAGGAGAGAGGCTGCTTTTTTTTAAGACCCTGCCTCGTGTAGATGTCCTCGGTGGAGCGGAGTCTGGTGCCTGTGATGTCGCAGGCTGAGTTAACAACCCTCTGGGGTTTATTCCTGTCCTGAGCATCTGGCACCTTCGTATCAGACAGTGAGGCACCAACCAGAATGTGTTCCTCGGTCCACCTGGAGAGGTTTACGAGAGTCTTCGGTGAGATACTGAATCTCCTCAAACTCTTCACAAAGTATAGCTGCTTGTTTTTTAGTATAGCCTTCTTTACAATTTTTAACACCAGTAACTCCTTGTGGCTATTGTGTGCACTGTCAACAAGAGACAATGTCTCTGCTCCCAGGGATCCCACCATCTAGAATGACAAGCAAAAATCAAGGGCAAGGGATGAGTGGAAATCACTTGCCAAGTCCAATACAATCACTCATTGTATCCTTTACATTCATTGAGCCAATAATCTTGCTCTCAACATCTAACCACACTGGAGAAGCAGTCCTACAGTGGTCCACTATCACCTTTTCAAGGAGACCAGCAGATCAGTGATGAAGCCTGGTGATCCTGACAGAATCCAAGTCCAGCATTGCCTCCCCCACCCCCAAACTTTTAATTATACTGTAATCCCCACTGATGCTGCTTCATGCCAGCATTTGACATTAAAAAAAAAAAATTGGCTTACAGGTAGAAAGCAGAGAGTAGTAGTGGAAGGGAAGGATTCTGCCTGGAGATCGGTGACAAGTGGAATACCACAAGGATCTGTTCTGGACCCCTGCTCTTTGTGATTTTTATAAATGGCCTGGATGAAGAGGTGGAAGGATGGGTCAGTAAGTTTGCAGATTAAACGAAGATTGGAGGATTTGTGGATGTTTGTAAGAGGATATAGACAGGATGGAAAAGTGACAGATGGATTTCAATCTGGATAAGTGAGAGGTGATGCATTTTAGAAGGACTAACCAGAAGGCTTGAGTACAGGGTTAATGGTTGGTTACTTAGCAATGTGGATAAATAGAGGGACCTTGGGGTTCAAATCCATACATCCCTCAAGATTGGTTAACAAGTTGATAGGATAGTGAAGAAGGCCGATGGGATGTTCGGCTTAATTAATAGGGGGATTGAGTTCAGTAGAGAGGTCATGTTGGAAATCTACAAACCTCTGGGGAGCCCACACTTAGAATATTGTGTTCAGTTCTGGTCACCTCATTACAGGAAGGATGTAGAAGCCATGGAGAGGGTGCAGAGGAGATTTACAAGGATGTTGCCTGGATTGGAAAACAATTCTTATGAGGCAAGGTTAGCAGAGCTGGGACTTTTTTCTTTGGAGTGTAGAAGGATAAGTCAACAAGATTCTGAGAGGCATAGATAAGACTGACAGCCAGTATATGTTTCCCAGGTCAGGAATACCAGAGGACATGTGTATAAAGTGAAGAGAAGAGTTGTGGGTGCCTGGGAATGCCTTGCCAGGGATGGTGATGGAGGCTAAATCATTAGAGAATCTTAAACAGGCACATAGATGAAAGAAAAATAGAGGGTTAAGGGGTAGGGAGGGTTTGTTTCTTTTAAGGAATATGTGGGTCAGCACAACCTTGAGGCCGAACAGCCTATACTGTGCTGTAGTGTCCCATGAATAACTGTAGCTTTTTTTTCATCCCAGTTCCAAGGTTGTGCCTGCATGTCCCTTTTCATTTTTAAGAGCAGTTTTCAAAACTCCACTTCAGTGATTGAATGTTGTGCAGACATGGTAGGACTCACCTTGAAGAAGGGCTCGGTTACTGTACATATCTTTACTTCCTATGAGGTTGCATGAACTGCTGAGTTTCTCCAGCATTCATTTTATTTATTTACTTATACACTCAGCACTGTAACAGGCCATTTCAGCCCACGAGTCCGGGCTGCCCAATTTACACCCCGTTAACTTACAACCCCAGGTACGTTTTTGAACGGTGGAGGAAATTGGAGCCCCCAGGGAAAAGCCATGCAGACACAGGGAGAACGTACAAACTCCTTACAGATTATGCGGGATTCAAACCCCAGTCTGGACCTGATTGCTGGTATGGAAAGGCGTTGCACCAACCGTGCCGCCCATTTTTGGGTTTTTAATGCTATCGTAGTGTTTGCAGAGGTTTGTGATTCATAAACATGGTATGCATAGATTTTTTTTAGCAAACCTGATGTTTAAATGGAGCAGACAACTTCAACTCCATTGATGCACTTGATGTACTTCCTCAAATTTCCACCAGTGCTGGATTTTGATGGTAAATCAGGACAAGTTGATTGTTGTGGAGCATAGTTGTGCACAATCATGAACAATCTGTTTGTCAAACAAGTCAGTGAAATATACAAATGCACCAAAATTCTTGCATGTTGCAGCCATGCGTTACACAAGATGTAGCAACTGCAACAGTTTACATTAAAGTTACCATCAGATGCTGAAGAAGCAAATATCAACATAAAAGTATAGCTGGAGAAATGTTCACATTTGTCATTAATTCAAGAGAAAAACAAGAAGTGACACTTCTATCGGCCAAACCAATCTTTCTGGCGGTTTATGATCAGGGTGGTTTGGGAAGTTTGGGAGCTGGCATTCCAAGACACTGGTTCCATTTGCCGGGGAAATCGGTTGGGCCCTGTTCTGTGTCTTCCATGACTCAACAGTTCCACTTCCCATTCTGCGCCGTTTGGTGTTGAGCTAGAACGGAAGTGGGTTACTTCAACGCAAAGTCTGAAGGTCTGCCCACAAAAATCGCTGGAGGAACTCGGCTGGTCTTGCTGCTTATAACCAGCTTCTTGGTCCGCCCCCAGCCTTTTTTGTTCAGACACCCGTCTGCTTGTTTTTTTGCTGACCCTTGAAA